>NC_133623.1:8323961-8598961 GCF_048593235.1 Sminthopsis crassicaudata | reverse complement strand
ATCCCGGTTCCACCCTCATTAACCAATGAGCAAGCAGTGATGGGCCCGCTACGTGCCAGACACTGGGCACAGGAACGAGTCGTCTCACAGAGAGCTAAACTTACCTTCCGGTGGGGAAACAACAATGACTCAAGTAAATAAGCATTTCGAGAAAAAGGACGAAGAGAATAGCTGCAAATTTCTACATGCTGGTACTGGGGATGGAGAGATGGCACCAGAGTCAGAAAAGCCTTCACACAGAGGGATGCCGGAGCTGCATCTTGAAGGAAGACGGAGGTAAAACAGTACATTTCAGGCATGGGTGCAACGGCGCGGTGATAGGAGATGAATAAAAAACAACAACAACAAAAACCCAGTTCGGCTAGATTGTAAAACACAGGGCGCAGAGTAATGTCCAAATAGGACTGGCAAGAGAAGTCAGGGCCCAGTTACAAAGGGCTTGAAAAGCCAAACAAAGATGTTGCTATTGGATTTTAGAGGTAACAGGGGCCATGAGATTTGATTAAGAGGGGGAAACTGTGAGGCAAATTCCTTTGACAGCTTAGAGAATCAGCTGGCCTGAGGAGAACACATAGGAGGCTGCCAAAATGATCTAGGCAGGAGGCGATGAGAAGCTGAGTGCAGGTGAGAGGACAGAAGGGGTTGATGGGAGAGATGCCATGGGGTTTTGGCAACCGATTGGAGAGGGGAGGGGTGAAGGATGACGCAAAGGCTGTCAAACTGGGAGCGGATCAAGAAATAGGGAAGACTGGGACAAGGGTGGATGGGTGGGTGGGTGGGTGGGAGAAAAGTATTTTAGTTGGGGGAATAAGGCATTTGAGAAGTTTCTGGAACATCCAGTTTGAAATGACTACGGGACAATTCAGGATTTGGGTCAAAAGCCAAAGGGGGACATCGGGCTGGCCGTGTCCATCTATGAGGCACCTGTGGAGAGATTCTCATGAACCCATGGGATGTGAGGAGGTCATCAAGAGGGGGAAGAGAAGAGGGCCCAGGAAAGAGTCTTGGGGCACACCCACATTGCTGGGCGGGCCCTGGGTGAAGATCCAGCAAAGGCACAGAAGTGGTCGGACAGGTAGGACTGACAGGAGAGCCGTGAAATCCCGAGAAGGGAGAGCTCTGGAGAGCGAGGCGGGCAGAGGGCTGAGAAGTAAGTGGAAGCAAAGAAAGTCAAGGCACCTCCTATATAGAGGGTCTTCTCGAGGACTTTGACCACAAAAGGAAGGAGACACAGGGGGCTGTTCAACAGGAAAGGGGAGCAATGCAAGCAGCTAAGCTGGATACCATGCCTTGGGAATGAACTTGGTCTGCATAGCTGGGTGGTGCCCATGAGCTCTGCCCGGCACAGAAGGTCAAAATAATCCAGGTGTGAGCTGGCACCGTTGAACGTTCTACCTCAGAGGTTGTCAAACATGGGGCACCACCTTAAGATGTAACTGGGAAATATTTAACGAAATAAATGAAAAGACAAAAGAACATACGTTAATATATGCATAATACTAAGTGACTGTTCCATTTGGCTTTGATACCCCTGTTCCATATCATTCAACCACACCTAACGCTTCCCCTGAACTTTGTACAGATAGCACTGTCGCTCTAGGATCCTGACTCAGTGGCCACTGGCAGTTCTCTGAGGTTTCACAGAATTAGAGTAGGAACAGACCTTAGAGACCACGGAGTCCAATCTACAGATCAGAAAACTGAGGCCCAGGAAAATGAGGGCTATGGAAAGTGCCAGAGGCAGTATTTGAATGCATATCCTTGAGTGCTAGGATTGTCTACACAATGCCTGACTCTTAATTGGAGATTTCCTCATGTGCATTTTTGGAGTTTCCACACACCGTCCTCCTTTCTTCCCCCCCCCCCCCCAATTTGCCAACAGAAATAAATCATTAAAAAGTATATTTCAGGGGGCAGCTAGGTGGCGCAGTGGATAGAGCACCAGCCTTGAATTCAGGAGGATCCGAGTTCAAATCTGATCTCTGGTCTTCCTAGCTGTGTGACCCTGGACAAGTCACTTAACCCTAGCCTCAAAAAAAAAAAAAAAAGGAAGGAAGGAAGGAAGGAAGGAAGGAAGGAAGGAAGGAAGGAAGGAAGGAAGGAAGGAAGGAAGGAAGGAAGGAAGGAAGGAAGGAAGGAAGGAAGGAAGGAAGGAAGGAAGGAAGGAAGGAAGGAAGGAAGGAAGGAAGGAAGGAAGGAAGGAAGGAAGGAAGGAAGGAAGGAAGGAAGGAAGGAAGGAAGGAAGGAAGGAAGGAAGGAAGGAAGGAAGGAAGGAAGGAAGGAAGGAAGGAAGGAAGGAAGGAAGGAAGGAAGGAAGGAAGGAAGGAAGGAAGGAAGGAAGGAAGGAAGGAAGGAAGGAAGGAAGGAAGGAAGGAAGGAAGGAAGGAAGGAAGGAAGGAAGGAAGGAAGGAAGGATATTCCGAATAAAAAGGATTGGGAACGGAAGGGAGGGAGGGAGGGAGGGAGGGAGGGAGGGAGGGAGGGAGGGAGGGAGGAAGGAAGGAAGGAAGGAAGGAAGGAAGGAAGGAAGGAAGGAAGGAAGGAAGGAAGGAAGGAAGGAAGGAAGGAAGGAAGGAAGGAAGGAAGGAAGGAAGGAAGGAAGGAAGGAAGGAAGGAAGGAAGGAAGGAAGGAAGGAAGGAAGGAAGGAAGGAAGGAAGGAAGGAAGGAAGGAAGGAAGGAAGGAAGGAAGGAAGGAAGGAAGGAAGGAAGGAAGGATATTCCGAATAAAAAGGATTGGGAACCAGCCCACTATTGAAGCCCTAACTAAGGTCCCACATTCCTCCCTTAGAAAAGGACTAAAATATTATTTTAGCTCCTTCCCATAGCTCCACTGGCTTCAGACTTGCAAGAGACTTAAAATGTTCTTAAAGCTCTTTGCAGCCTGACCTAGGAACCCAGCCAAAGTCAAATAAAATCCATTGTTTATACCTTAAACTTGGGCCTGGAAGAATGGATGGTGATTCTGAGGGCGTCTGCCCCCATTCCTCCATTGGCCCAGCTAGTTGCTTGCACTCAGAAGGAAGTTAGTAAAAGTTGAGAGAACTGAAGTGATATGAGACGTTACCAAGGTTAATGGGTTTTTAAATATGAAATACACATCACCCCTAAGCCAAAATGTGTGATTTTGAGAAAGATAAACTAACTGTCCCGACCTCCTAAGATGTGCAAAGATGTGCAAAGGGCTTATCGGACATTCTCTAGTGCAACCCCCACAAAAACTTTGTGACGCAAGCGCTCCTACTATGCCTATTTCCTGCAAGGGGAAACTGAGGCTCAGAGAGGTCACTCCGACAGTAATTGGCAGGAGTCACACTCCAAGTCAAGCCGTCCAAGCACAGGACACCGTGTTCTTCTGACCACTAGCCCAGCCACTTGATGCTCCTCTCTCATCTCCTTTTCGCCCTGGCTGGAAAGAAGCGAGATTTGTTTAATTCCTGTAGAAAATCGTGGAATTCTCCATTTTAAGGATCTTATCATACCGTCTCTGTATCATTTCCCCCATGTACCGCCTTTACTCCCATTTGTGGGTCCCAAACGGAACAGGAGAAAATCACATACCACGTGCCCATTACAATCGGTACGCTATCTTAGAATCACCAGCTCATTTCAATTCTACTCCTTCCACTCAGCTTTCTCCTTATTCCTGCTCATGCCTCAAACCTCCCATGCCTCCCCCTTACTTCCTCCAGCCTCTCAGCTGAGAACCTCCATATTTCATTAAAAAATTGGATCCGTTTGCCGAGAGTTTCCTCTTCCGCTGTGCTCCTCTTCTCACATCCTTCAGATGTCTTCAAGATGTCGCCATCGCGTCTTTTACCTTGATGTCAAGTGGAAAGACAATTCCCCCCCATTCCAAGGCCAGCCCCTCCAGTTTCCTCCCCCAGACTATCCTCATGATCACCCCCATGTTCCCCCTTTTAGTGTCTCCATCTCTCCTGGCTCTTCCTTACCAGATTATCAGCAAATAGGCCCATGAGTTCTTCATTCTCAAGAAAACCCTCACTGGATCTGAGCATTCCTACCCGATAACATCCTAAACTCTTCTCCCTTGAGAAGGCTGTTTACCCTCTTGTACCTGACTGCTGAGCCGCATCCTTTAATTGAAACTGGTCTCCAAAGTTACCGGTGACCTCACAATGGGACACCTGATGACCCTCTGTCAACTGCCATTTTTCTTGATATCTCTGCCTCAGCCTTTGACAGCCATCCACTTTTTTCCTCCTTTGCTTTTTCCTAAGTTAGCTTGATGGTACTCTCTCCTGGTTCTGTTTGACCACTCCTCAGTCTCCCATGCTGATACCTCATTGGTGCTATGCCCCTTAACTAGGGCTGGGGTGCCCCTCAAAGGCCCCCGTCTTTTTTCACTCAGTACTTTCTTCATGATTTCATCACAGCTCCCATGGTTTTTACATCCAGCCCTAACCACTTTCCTGACCTCACCTGACTTCTGGATACCTCAAAATAAATGTATTTTTGGCATCTCCAATGTATCATATCCAGAACTGATGCCATCCCGCTCTATTTTTCCTATTATCACGTGTAATGTCCGGCCTAGCCACCTGGAGGTTCTCGGGATCAGCCCGAGTCCTTGGTCTTAGTGATGAAGGCAGGACAGCCACCCTGAGGCTGCTCAAAGATGGAATACCCCATCTCCAGTCCTTCTCAGCCCTTATATACTTGGTACAATTACAGCATCACAGCGTACTAAACATGTGTGAACTAGAGAATCATTATATCACCATACTAAGTACCCGTGAACTAAAGAACCAATTCCACTGAGTTAACTCCTTGTTGTATCTTTGTTTCAAGCATACTTCTCCAGAGTTCGGGCCCTCTACAATCACGCTCCCCCTTCAGGTGTCCTGATCCTGAACTTCTCCCTCTCAATGCCCCCATCCACTGGCTTGAGGGATTATTATACTTGTGGAACAATCGACAAGGGAAGGGGCAGAGTCGGCCTGTTATTTCAGAAGGCCCTCCCACCCACCTAAGTTATACCAATGATACAAAATAGAAAACTGTTTATAAAAGGTAGTGTAAGAGTTAATGAGAGAGGTCATTTCCTCTGGCCCAATGGAATACTGCCTGCCACAGTTAAACTGACCACAGAGTGCCGGGGCCAACTCCAGCTAGGCCATCCCTAATCCCAATCCTCCCAGCCCCCATCACTCCAGATCATCTTCCACACAACTGCCAAAGTCATTAGCCCAAAGTGCAGGTGTGGACCCCTCCCCTTCCAGGGGCTTTCTCTGACCTCCAAGATCAAATATAAAGTTCTTTCTTTACAGCCATTCAAAGATACTGGTCCCCATTTCCTTCTCCAACTCATTTTACAAATGAGAAAACCAAGGCAAAAAGCGTTAAGTGAATTGCCCAGCATCACACAGTTAGGAAGTGCCTGAGGCCAGACTGAACAGGTCTTCCTGACTCTCCGCAGTGTTTGATCCACTGTGCCACCTAGTTGCCCACAGTTCTTCTTCAGGAGACCTTTCCTGGTCTGTCTTGGTCCTGTCCCCACCTTCAGCTCAGAGAGAAACTCTTCATCTATTCCAGTGGTCCTCAAACTTTTTAAATAGGGGGCCAGTTCCCTGTCCCTCAGACTGTGGGAGGGCCAGACCACAGTAAAAACAAAAGCTCACACTCTATCTCTGCCCCTCAGCCCCTTTGCCATAACCCGGCGGGCCGCATAAACATCCTCAGTGGGCCGCATCTGGCCCGCGGGCTGAGGTTTGAGAACCCCTGCACTATTCTAGGCTTCACATGCCTAGCTTTTTATATGTTGTGTGCCTCCATTAGAACAGGAGCGATTTGGCTATTCTAAGCTTACTGAGCACTCATCACAGAGCCTGGCACACAGTAAGCACTCAGTCCATGCTTTTGGATTCATTGGTTAGAAATCCCCCTGGCAAAGGTAGAGAGCTACATTCAAGGCAATATCCAATTTCAGGGTGCCAGGGGATTTCAGCATGGCAGGGACCTCAGAAGCCTTCCGCACAGGAGGGGGCTGAAAGGTTGAGTTAGTCATTTGACTAAGGCCCCCCAGGTAGCATCAGGCCTAGCTCACTACCTCCAAATCTAGCAGCCTCCCTTGAGCCTGGGAGAAGGGGGGCGGGTCTGTGTGTTCCTGAAAAGTCTCTGAACTGAATACTGTAGTAACCCATTGGATTAAATAGCACCAACCCCCCATTTCTCGGTGATTCCTTTTTAACTTGTAGCCAATTTGTCTTACTTTCCACCTTTGCTAAGTAACCTTTGACCTTCCTTCTACAAAAGCTCTAAAGCAGGGGTTCTCAAACTACGACCCAGTGGGCCAGATGTGACCCGGCCCCGGGTTATGGCAAATGGGCTGAGGGGCGGAGACAGAATGTGAGGCTTTGTTTTTACTAGAGTCTAGACCTCCCACTGTGAACTGGTCCCCTATTTAAAAAGTTTGAGGACCACTGTCTAAATGGTACTTGGAGAGAAACTTCCAGAGCTAAGGTAAGGAAGTGAGTCCACCTTCATACCTGAGGACATTTCCATTCTCCCCAGGCCCAAGTTACCATAGGAAGGGCTTGAACAGAAGCCAAGAGCCACCAGAGGCCTCTGGTTAGCCTACCACTGACCGAGACCAAGACAGGGTCACAAGTGGCAGCAGACAGGACAAAAGAAAGGAACAGGGCAGATTCAATGCTGCATCCACGGTACGCATAAGCTCCCAAATGACAGTGTCCTTAAGCTTGTCCCAAAGAACTGGTCCTGGAGGCTGGATTGACATGCAATCTCAGCCACCAGCTAGTGCCCTAACCCTTGCCTGGACTTACTACTCACGGTGAAAATGGGGATACCACCTGTAGTTCCTGCAGGGTTTCAAATGAGATATTCTCTTATATGGAAAGTATTTTGTAAACTTTAAATTGCAATATAAATGCAAATTGGGCAATTAAGTGGCTCAGTGGACAGCACTGGGCTGGGAATCAGGAAGACCAAATGTGACTACAGATATTAGTTATTTAATCCTGTTTGCCTCAGTTTCCTCCCCTGTAAAATGAGCTGGAGAAGGACAGAGCAAATTATTCCAAGTGATGGGGGTTGAGGTCCCTTTAAGATTCCTTATCTGAAAAGCCCGCCAGAACTTGGGGCACCGCCTACAAGCCCCTTTTAGGTATAAAAGAGCCAAGCTGGAGCTCTCTCTTTGCAGGAGCCCTTCCCCCCAAACATGGTATCCTTCCGGCCATGTAAGGGTTCCTGCCCACCCAGCGGCCACCTTTGGCCCTGGCGTCTTTCTAACTAAACTTTGCTTCCATATTCCTACAATAAACCTTTTTTTTTTTAATCAATCTAGGTTTTCGGGCCTGTAAATTCATTTTCAGGGGACACTGTGCCTCATGGGACTATCTTACTATCTTTCCGCTGACCAACGGGGTTCCCCCTTTCCTATCTCTCATCACAAGGAAACCCTCAATGAAGTCATGAAGACACAACTGAACAAATGAATGACATAAATGCAAATCACTATTTTTATACCCGTATAAACCCGTATAAATTTTATATATATATATATATATATATATATATATATATATATATATATATATATATATATATATATATATATATATATATATATATATATATATATATATATATATATATATATAAAATATCTCTCTCTCAGCAAGAAGACAACTACTTTCTTACTAAGGCCTTGAGAGATCCCCTTTCTCCCGCTGCAGAATTCTGCCTCATCCCAACTCCCACCCCAGTATGGGGTAATGGGAAGAATCCTGGGTTTGGAGTCAGGAACCCCAGGATTTCAAACCCCAGCTCTTCCCCTTCATTACAGTAAAATGAAAGGAGGGACACTACATGTTTTTGCATCAGTAGGTAGAGGGCTGGCCCTAGAGTCAGGAAGACCTGAATTCAAATGCGACCACTTTTCATTACCAACTGTGTGACTCTGAACAAGCCTCTTCACCTCTGTCTGCCTCAGTTTCCCCACTTGTAAAAAGGGGATAACAGTACCTACCTCCCAGTGTTATTAAGGAGAAACAAAGGAGAGAAGATTAGCCAGGTGCAGGTTCTTCAGAGGGTAGCAATGTCATCTTATCAGGTGGAAGAATGCCCCTTAACATTAGGACAAGTAGCCTATTAGTATTGAAAGTGAGCAGTCAGTCCCTGAGAAAAACGCACTCTTCCAGAGCAAAGAAAACAATTATGGCAAAAACCAAACGACCAAAACAATCCATTTCAAATGTAAGCAAGAGAACTCTGCTGCACCAAAGACAAAGGAAGAGCTAGGCCTGTCCCTTTGGGGCCTTTCAGCCCTCCCAGAAATATAGGCCCACACCCAGAAAGCTGAGCTGGAAACCCAACATTCTTCGCCCTGATGCCCCAGAGACAGCAAGTCCCAACACTCCCTACTAGAAGAGGACACCACCAGTTCCCTCAAGGCTAGAAAGAGCCATCCAGGGCCACTCCCGCATCCTATGGTAAATAACTACAACCTAAATACCCATTGCAAAGCTGGAAAAATCACCCAGGAACCTGCCTGCCTGAGAATATTAGGGACCCACAGTGTTCAAGATACTCCCCACAGAGGAAGTGAGATTAACTCTTGCTTTGTGTACCAGAGCCTTCAGAAGGTCAGTGGGGATTGGGAAGAAATAAAAGAAACAGGCTGGCAATGGAAAACAGTACCTTCTTCCACCTTTTCCCTACTAGTCCCTCAAAGAGTCAGGGAGGTACCATGGAAAGATCCCAGCCTCTGGAGTCAGAAAACTGGGCTTCAAATCCCACCTTTGATACTAACAAGCCCCAATCTCTCAGGGGTTCACTTCCTTCAACTCAAATTAAGGAATTGGACAAAATGGCTCCAGGGGGCCCCTGAGCTTTAAAAAAAAAAAAAAAAAAGGGCCCTCAAGGAACTCATAGTCTAACTGTTAAATTCAACAACCGCTACAATGGGCCCTTTAAGTATACCTAATAGTTCTTTCTTCTCCGGGGACCTCCCATTTCCTCCTCCTTCTCTCCCTCCCCCTGCCTACTCTGCCCGGGAGGCTGGGCTAGGTCATCATTAAAGTCCCTTCCAACCTCTATTTCACAGTAAGAGCTAACATTTACTTAGCACTTTTAAGTGCTTAATATATCCTCTCCTTTGATCCTATCAATACCCCAGTGAGGCAGGTGTAGCCTTCATTTGACACAAGGGGAAACTGAGGGTCACACAGCTAGTTCATGACTGAATGGGAAACTACCCTTCATGTCAGAGAGTACTGAATTCAAAAGAGAACCCATCCTAGCAAAAGGACTCCCAAGCAGGGACAGGACTGAGCACAGAATAGGGGGATGACCCCCCCCTTACTTCTAGAGGCACCATCGTGAGCCAGACAAAAGTATCAGGTGACAGGATTCTTGTCAGGTTATATATCAGAGTCAAAGCAGGGAAGGGGACTGTGGGGGACAGAATGTTGCTTACAGTGCCCAATGGGGGGCCCTGTGTTTGCCTAAACTGTTTTTCTGTGTTCTGAATAAAGGCTCCCTGCTTGGGGAGGGAGACCATATTTGGAAGTGATCTAAATAACAAAAGGTATCAGTAAAATCTTAATTTTTAAAATATAATATAAGAACTGAAAGCAGCTAGGTGGTACTGATGCAGGCGTAGCCCCCTTTAAGATTCCTTTCCTGATCTCCAACTTCCTTTGGGACTGACCTTTGATTTACCCTTTTGTATTCCAAGGGGAGAGATCAGGAGCTGAGCGAATTTGGGCTGTACCCAGCCCCCACCGGATCTGAGCTGGCTTGGGTTTTCAGCCCCCATTATCTGCTCAGGTTTCCCCAAAACAGTGTCTTCCTTATCTGAAAATCCCGCCAAGAACTTGGTACGGCCCTAGGCTCCTTCAAGCAAATGAAAGAGCCAAGCTGGAATCATCCCTTGGTGGAGAATTGAAAGATGCCAGCAACCATGCTTTGCATCACAGACTCTCTGTCCCGCCGCTTTTGGTGTATTTCTTCCTCTATCTAATGCCTTTTACTAACCAGACTTTAACCTTGCTTCCAAACCCTACAATAAACCTCTTTTTAGCAATCTAGGTTTTCGGCCTGTAAATTCATTTACAGGGGACTCTCGTGCTGCCACTACTAGACCTCATTTAACTCTTGCGCCGAATCCAAAGGGGCTGCAGGGGAGCTCCATTTGATTCCCTGTACCCCAAACCTGCCACTAGACCTCAATTAATCCTAATTTTATTTAGGTATAGACCTCACCATTTAGTTATACCTCATCAATAATAGACAACATTAATAGCAAAAGCAACAAAATTCATGATTATATCCATAGAAGCAGAGCTACTTCCAGGTCTGGAATCACCGAGTTCAAATCTCACTTCTAGCTAACTTGGGCAAGTCATTTCATCCTGCTGACCTCAATTTCCTCTTCTGCAAAGTGAGCTGGAGAAAGGAATGGAAAATCCTTCCAGCATCTTTATCAAGAAAACCCCCAATGGCGTCAGATATGACTGAACAAGAAAAAGGAATAGCGAGGTCAACATTGAAAATCTCCTTTGTGTCTCTTGGAAGGATGAGGAGAAAGGAGGTAAGAGAGGTTACTGAGATCCCCAGATAAGTGACTGAACCAGGCTGCTCAATGGCAAAGCCAAGGTTCAAACCCAGTTCTGGCACTTAAAATCTAGCACTGTCTCATGCCTCCTTTCTGGATTCCTAAGATCTCCGTTTGTTCCTGTATTACCAGGGGCCTTTCCTGGGCCTCTGATGCATCTCTCAAAAAGAAAGGGGCTAGACCAGATGACCTCAACCTGCCCAGCTCTCTCTCTCTCTGACTCTAAGTTTGGCTCATCATACACTCAAAATTGGTTTGCTGTCTCTTCTAATGATCCCCATTAACACCCATACCTCTCTTCTACTTCACTCAGCTGATCCCACCTGGGAATAAAGGCTGAGCCAGCTACCCCAGACCAGAAGGCACATAGCAGCAGGTGGCAGGTCATCCTTTCAATGTCCCTTTCATGTCATTGTTCAGTCTTTTTCAGTTGTGTCCAGATTTTTCAGGGCTCAGTTGTTTTTTTTTTTTTGGTAAAGATACTAGAGAGGTTCACCATTTCCTTCTCAAGCTCATTTTTTTAATACATGAGGAAACTGAAGCAAATGGATTTAAGTGACTTGCCCAGAGACACATGTTAGAAAATGACTGAGGCCAGATGTGATCTTGTCTTCCGGATGGCAGGCCTGGTGCTCTATTCACTGAGTCAGCCAGCTGCCCCTTTCATATTGCTTCATCCCTTAAAATTTGGGAAAGGCCTTATCACTTGAGATTCATCTGGAAAATTGGGAGAATAATGTCCGTCCCTTGCCCTGATTAATGACACTTAGGAAAGTTGAGTGCCAGCTGACTATTGCCTTGCTGCTGAGACAGGCAGTCTTCTGCTTAGAGGTGAACCAGTAGAAGAACAACCTGTCTACTGTCGCTCCCTCCCTCCAGGAGGTCCAGCTCTCTGTCAGGCATTGAGTTTGGGGACCACTCAGTAGGAGGGCTGTTCTATAATCTAAATCTGTGAATCTCTTTTGTAAGAGAAGCCAGCATGGAAGAATGGATTGAGTAAGAGGATTCAGTCAGGAAGACCCTCCACAAGCCTTGGTTTCCTCATCTGTAAAATGAATCTACAAATACGTGTTTTCCCTACTTCCCAGGGCTGTTGAGTTGGTGCAACTGAAAGGGACCTGAGAGTCACTGGCATCTAAAGCTCTTTGCTGAAGGATCGCCCAGGCTGACCGACTGCAAGGGCAGAAGTGAAACCCAGGTTGCCTTGCGTGCAAATCCAACACACTTTCCCATCCTGATCTGTAATGGGCTTTATTTTATTTGCCTCCTCAATGGGTGGTGAGGGAGAGAATTTCGAACTGAAAAATGAGCCTGACCTTTAACCAAACAGCTCTCTCCCAAAAATCATTCCTCTTCACCCGAGTTTTGAATGCATGCATTTGGAGACCAGAAAGAAGACTACACGGCATTAGAGCATCACCTAAATACTGTGTTGGGGGGAAGGAGCTGCTGGCTTCAACTGCTCCATTGCTGGGGCTATAGAAGCTTGGTGGAGCTTTACAAGCAAAAAACTTTCCACTTTTTGAGTGTCTCAAGGCCTATGAATAACATAAAGGGAGGCTGCATCAGGTGCTGGGTCCCTGGGCTCAAGGGAATGGACAGACTGGCTACATTAAGAAAGGGTTCTGGAACTGAAATGCTAAAGTAAGATATTGACTGTATCACTTGCCATTTCTAGGCCTTGGTTGACTGGTTGAATATTTAAGTTTCTGACAGCTCAAAAATTTATGATTGTTTTGTGGGACTCTATTAAAAGAAACGTCTTTTTGTTATAGAAATGAAAGGCGTGTCCATGAACTGGGGTATAGCTAAAGAAATTAAAGTAGATGAATGTAATTATTTAATGCTTAGTAAGAAATAACAAATGGGACGGTTTCAGAGAAACCTGGAGAGATTCTATAAAACGATACACAAGAAGCATACAGACCCAAGAGAACAAATGTTTTCCAAGCAACATGATGTAGGTAATTTGTCTTGTTTGAGTATCTTTACTTGCAGCTAAGCTTTTGTTTTTCTTTCCAAGTAGGAAGAAGAGTAATTGGGAAAGACAAAGCAGGTAGGGAAAGGGTGGCCTCCCCTCACTTACCCCCCGCCTCCACAAAAAAAGACAAAGAGTTATTAAAGCATTTTGGAATTGGAATGAAAACAGAAGGAGTCACAGACAAGGAGGATAGCTTTGAAAGTGATATGCTGAATTCATAAATTATTTTAAAAGCAAGCTGTTCATGACACAGATTCTCCGGTATGACCCTCTCCTTCTATTGTACAATATATGGGGAAGTACTCATTTTATCTGATGTTTGCAAAGGTCAGACATTTTTAAAAGGAACACAAATAAATGAAATAAGGTTAGATTGGATCAGGTATCCCATCCAGGCAAGACTCGCAGGGTGGAACCAGATTCAAATGTTAATGGGAGAAATTTCACAAATAAAATTCAATCCACACAGTTTATAAAGCTGTCCTGTGATTTTCTAAGTCTATACGCAGGTGGCAGGGATCCATTTCTGCGTTACATGTCATTGGACTACAAGGCCTCAGAGATTCCCTCAAGCTGGAAATCCATGATCTTGATGAGGAAAGGGTTTGGAATAATCTGAATTAATCTCTAACATCTGAATAATCTCTAACATTCCTTCCAGTGTACCATGGGAACAAAACTTGTACATTCAGTCCTAAGCTGACCTCTTGACTCCATCACCCCGGGGGGCCATCTTCTGAATTGGTTTCCTAGTAATGGCAAGGAGGTATGATGATAGTTCCCCATGCTTCACTAGTTGCCCTCGATCCCCATGACCACCTTGGGCAATTATCAAAATGGGTATCATGGCATCTTCCCCTTTTTCTTTGTGCCTTGTTGTCCATTTACTTCTCCTTGGCTTCCCTCCCTAAGTCCAGTAGAGCAAAGTAGGCCCAAGCAAGCCTTTTCAACTGGGGACACACCCAGCTTCAGCACAGGCCCAGTGGTGGCTGAGTCCTCAAGAAAGGAGTTGTCACATCTCGTTTGCCAAGCTGAAACTTAGGGTCACAGACCTTGAGCTGAAAATGGGCTCAGGAGCTGGGGGTGAGGGGACCAGTACTCATTTGGGCAGGCCATAGGGAAAGAAGAGAGAAAGACCCAATCATAAAAAGCTTTCATGGAGAGTTTCTGAATCATAACACACTCTTCTGAAGTCCAGCAATGCTCCAAAAATATCAAATCTGCTTTGCGTTCTTATTATGTGAACAACAGCAAGTGCACTCAAAACTAAACCAAAAGTATGAGGACACACCCAGACGGGTGATTACAGTCCAAGCACAAAAGTCTAACATCTCAGCCTTCTAGTCTGTATTTTAATAGACCAGAGCCTGTGCTTGGTGTCCTTGGTTTTGTAAAGTTTATGCTAATGAGTCACTTCTCAGACTTTTCAAACCTCCCAAAATAAAACATTATTTCAAGCACTCTAAGAAGATGTAAAGTTGGCAAGGGCTGGGGGACAGCAAGGCCACGACGTACGTGGTCACAAGAATTTGGAAGTTGGAAGAAGCTGGAAGGCCATGGATCCCTTTCCTCTCTGTGGGCCTCCACTGCCACCCCTATCAAGTCCAGGGACTGTCCTACTGGACCCCCTAGGGTGTTATGAATTTCTCTGTACCTCATTGTTTCCCACTATAAAATTAAGGGATTGATGTAAATGATCTCTAGGTTTTAAACATTTGATCCCATGAGACCAGAGTTCAAATGTTTACACTGACAAAAATTGGCCCTATGACTTTGGTTAAGTCCTTTCTCTCTGTTGTCAAATGAAGGAGTTAGGTGATCCCCAAGATCTTTTCCACCTATAATCTTATTTATACCGTGAGTGGAACTTTTAGCACTTTAATACCTGAAAAATCTGATTACCATGAATAAGGTAATCATCAAGTAGCCATTTCCGGGTAGTGTTCCTCTATACAATTTAGGCACAAGCTTCCCTCCACTTTTTTCCCTTTTCTTAAAAAAAAAAGGAGAGGGGAGAATGCTGGCATCTCTAGGTGGAGGAAGTCAGGTCCCTTGTGAGAGAGCAGACCAGCCCGGCAAAGTGCCATACAAACGGAACGCCCAGCTCAGCGGGGTGCCCTGTGAGCAGTAAGGTTCAGATGATGTCAGCTGGAACGCGGGCTCAAGCTAGAACGAGGCTACGTACAAGAATGAGGCTAACTGCGAGACAGAGCGAGAGCGAGATCTAGAACGAGAACGAGGCAGAAGGCGCTCGAGGGCGGCTGAAGGAGGTGAGGGGCTGAGGCGCGCTCTCTCTCTCGGTTTCTGTCGGCTCCCCTGGATCTTCCGGGGCCTCAGAATCCACACCTACCGAGTTCGGGCCAGTGCGCACTCACCTCAGAGATCTGGCTGACCTGAGGGCACCGACCGCCGGACCGGCAACGGAGGGCGGCCATCTAGGTCCGCGGCCATCTAGGTCCACGGCCTACGGGTGAGATCGAGCCCGGGCTAGAGCGGGAGGGGAAGGGAGGGGCCCCGCTAACAGCCAGGAGATCTCGCGAGACATTGTGAGATCAAGGCCAAGCGTGAGGTACCGGGCCATGGCGGACTTTGAGGACATTTCCGATGACAGCTACAGTGACAGTGACATCCTGCTAGGTACGCCACCCCCCAGAATTTACCCAGCAGCTTTTCCCTCATGGGCCTCGGCCTCAGGGGAAGCAGCAGCTGCTGCCGCTGCCGCTCCGGCAATCCAAGACCCGGCAGTAGACAGCAGCCATTTCAGTCAAGATGATGTCCAACCAACACAGCCAGGTAGCCCTCCTATAGAGATTCCTGGTGATCTCAGTGAAATTGAGTGGGTGCAGAGCCCAGAAAGAGAGGTCGAGGTGAATGAAGAAATGGAAGGGGAAAGCCCACCCCCGAAGAATCTCATTTTTCATTCTTCTCCTTCCACCTCTCTTTCCTTGATTGAGCAGCAAATCGAAGAGCCGTTAGCCTCTCTGATTCTCTCTCCAGCAGAAAATGAGCCAGTCTGTGAGTTTTCTTCTCCAGAACAGCCTTCTTCCAGATCTCTTGAGTTCCTGTTTGACGACCAGTCAACCTGGGAGTCTTCTCCTCCCCCATCGCACAGTTCATTCGTCCCTGAATCTCCTTCCCGGGTGGAAAACCAGGTCGAATCTCCGCCATGCGAGCCAGATTCACAGACATCTCCTACCACAAGAGCAATACCACCCAAGCCTCCAGAGCCACTGGATGAAGACTTGGAACCCTGCACATCTACTTTCCAGGTATGAGGGTCTCCCTATGAATCCCCTTCCCAGGGACCAGTTTATTCATTGTTTCTGCCTCTGTCTCTCTCCTTTTTTTTTTTTTTTTCTTGCTGAGGCAATTGGGGTTCAGTGACTTGCCCAGGGTCACACAGCTAGGAAGTGTTAAGTGTCTGAGACTAGATTTGAACTCAGGTCCTCCTGACTTCAGGGAAAGTATAATCTTTTTTTTTTTTTTTTTTTTTTTTTTTGAGGCTGGGGTTAAGTGACTTGCCCAGGGTCACACAGCTAGGAAGTGTTAAGTGTCTGAGACCAGATTTGAACTCAGGTCCTCCTGACTTCAGGGAAAGTATAATCTTTTTTTTTTTTTTTTTTTTTTTTTTTGAAGCTGGGGTTAAGTGACTTGCCCAGGGTCACACAGCTAGGAAGTGTTAAGTGTCTGAGACCAGATTTGAACTCAGGTCCTCCTGAATTCAGGGCTGGTGCTCTATCACTGCACTACCTAGAGGTCCCACATCCATTGTCTATTATAGCTTAGGCACTACACCTTCAGCCTCTTAATTTCTGGATTGAGGGCAAACCAGTATATGTTTCACTTTCTCTCCAGATCCAGAGAACCCCATACCGTGCAGTTTTTCCACTGGAAGAAGAATCATCAGAAGACGAATCAGAATGCAGGGTTTCTTCCACAGCACAGTCAGTAAAATTCCCACTTTCCGTATGCCTGTTTGATGACGACTCAGACAGTGAGTTTTTTTTCAGCCTGGTGCATGGGAAAGTACTCCCTGCTTCTCCCACAAGGGGCCAAGGATTAGCCTTTAAATTCTCTCTCTCAGCACAGGAATCACCATGCCATTCTTTCAATTTACTGTTTGAGGAAGACTCCACTAGTGAATTTGCTTCTGATGTAGCCCAAGGGATAACCCTCCCTGAGCTTCCTCTGTTGGGAGCAGAGCTAGACCATGAGTGTTCATATTCTCAATTTTCTCCTCCACCAAAAGCAGCACAGGTCAAGCCTCTGGGAAACATGTTCCCTGAAGCGTCATCCTTTGCAACGTCTAGCCAGGAAGAAGGGCCACTGTCCGAAGCCCTTGCCACACTGAAAACTCAGCAAACAGCTGCATTTTCTCCTAACACAGAGCTAGCATACTGCCACACTCTCAATTACCTCTTTGAGAACAAGCCAATCTGGGAGCTTCCTTCACCAGATGACAAAATACTTGTACTTAACACTCCTTCTCCACAGAGAAAAAAGGCAGTCTCAGGGTTGCTCCTCTCCAAAAGACTTAAGACATCACGTAGCTGGTCTTTAGTTGACCCATACGAGGACATTTCATCCCGTGAGCCTTCCCCTTCAGGGGCCCATGAGGCACTAACCCCTGAATCTTCTCTATCGACAAAAGTGACTGTTTATGAATTTCCTCCCACAGAGCCGGTGTCAGCACCTTCCACATCTCTCAATATCCTGTACAAAGACACATCAATTCATGACTTTTCTTCCCAGATAAACGAGGTAGCCCCTGGATTTCCTGCTGCAGTACGAAAGAAGCCAGTATATGAATTTTCTCCTTCAAAGGTACGACCACTGCCATCACAAAGATCTCTTGATTTCCTTCTGAAGGACCACAGAGCCTTTGAGCCTTCTTCCCAGGCCTATGATAGTGATTCCTCTGAATCTCCTCCTGTAGTGGCAAAGAAACTAGTTTTTGAGATCTCTCCTCAGTCATCACCAAGACCTTCATCTCCCGATTTTCTATTCGAGGATGACATACCAGGCTCCTCCTATCCCAGTTTCCTCCTAGACGACGACATTCTGAGACCCTCATCTCATGATTTCCTACTAGACGATGAGCTGCCAGGACCCTCTTATCGTAGTTACCTACTAGACGATGAGTTGCCAGGGCCCTCCTATCGCAGTTACCTACTAGACGATGAGCTGCCAGGACCCTCTTATCGCAGTTACCTACTAGATGATGAGTTGCCAGGACCCTCCTATCGCAGTTACCTGCTAGACGATGAGTTGCCAGGACCCTCCTATCGCAGTTACCCGATAGATGATGAGTTGCCAGGACCCTCCTATCGCAGTTACCCGATAGACGATGAGTTGCCAGGACCCTCCTATCGTAGTTACCTGATAGATGATGAGTTGCCAGGACCCTCCTATCGCAGTTACCTGCTAGACGATGAGTTGCCAGGACCCTCCTATCGCAGTTACGTGATAGACGATGAGGTGCCAGGACCCTCATCTTCCTGTTTCCCAGTAGAAGATGAAAACGCAAGATTCTCATCTCCTGATTTCTCAATAGAGGAAGAGGAAACCCTTGATTATGCTTCATTATTATATGACAGATTACTAGTCTCTAAATCTCCACCCCTGCTGGGAAAAAAGTCAGTATTTGCTCCCTCTCCCAGTACTTCCAGCGCTCAGACAATACCATACATCGATTCTCTCAGTTTCCTGATTGATGACAAGTCAGCTGGTGAACCTTTGAGCCAAGCCCGAGAGATGCTATCTTCTGAGTCTCCTATATTGGGCAGGAAGTTAAGCTATGAATTTAACACCCTAGATTTACTCTCTGAGGAAGACTCAAGCCCAGAGGCAGCTTCTATACCCATCCACAGCTTAGTAATCCCTGCCACATCTCCAGGAGAAAAGTACCTGCCACAGTACAAGTCTCCTGATTTCATATATGAGGACCCTTCTGCCTTCCAGTATTTTCCTTCAGGGGTCCACGATCTGGTATTCCCTGACATGACTTCTGGAATAGACAATTACGGCTCTCAGTTTGCTTCTTCCCGAGCACAGATAGCAACATCTCCCAGCTCTCTTGATTTTCTGATCCAAGACCAGTTAACAGGTGACCCTTTATCACCAGACCCTGTCATACTACTGCCTGGATCACCCGACTCAGTGGGGGAGCGGCCAATCTTTGAGTTTTTTTCTTCCCAGGAGGAGAAGACATTCTGTGACTCTACTTCAGATCAAGGGAGGCTCTTTTATGATGTTGCTCTGTCCCAGAACCAGGAGCTAGAACCTGAATCTTCTTTCCGAGTGGAACAGCGAGTGGCTGAGGCTTTTAGTTCCCATGTCTTTTTTCCTTTTGAGGAAGAGATGATGCCAGTGGGGGGGGGTCTTACTTCCCAGGTCTTAGAGGAACAAGTGTGTGAATGTTCTTCGACCTTTATGCCAGAGAGTACCGATACCGAAGCTACTCTTCCCCAGGAATCAGATGGTAAGTAACCTCAGCTCTCACTCCATACCCCCCTTAGTTCAAGGGATATTTTTAGTTAAAAAGGACTTTTCAACTAATTTCATTATGTTTCTAACTAACAAGCATTTTTCTCCCTATTTCCACCCCCAAGGGAACAAAAGAACCCTAGTTGAGTGAAGCAAATTCCATGGCATGCTATCATGTCCAAAAATGAATCTCTCATTTTTAAACTATCCCACTCTCTCAGGAAGAGCTTTGATCTCTGATCCCTAGAGTCTCTTGTCCTTGGGATTCCCTCCCTAGCATTAAAAAAGTCATTCTCCAGATCTTTTTCCTTTCCAGATGATGACGATGAAGACGACAATGACAAAGATGGCAGCGATGATGAAGACCACAACAAAGACGGCGGCAAAGATGGCGGCAATAGAGACGGAGGTGGTGACGACGGCAATGGAGACAGCGATGACAACGGAGGCAGTGGGGACGGAGGCAAGAAAGGCAGCGGCGACGGAGGCAAGGAAGGAGGCGGCGACGGAGGCCAGGAAGATGGCGGCGACGGAGGCCAGGAAGATGGCGGCGACAGAGGCCAGGAAGATGGCGGCGACAGAGGCCAGGAAGATGGCGGCGACAGAGGCCAGGAAGATGGCGGCGACAGAGGCCAGGAAGATGGCGGCGACAGAGGCCAGGAAGATGGCGACAGAGGCCA
The DNA here is from genome assembly GCF_048593235.1 of Sminthopsis crassicaudata. Taxonomy (NCBI): domain Eukaryota; kingdom Metazoa; phylum Chordata; class Mammalia; order Dasyuromorphia; family Dasyuridae; genus Sminthopsis; species Sminthopsis crassicaudata. The sequence goes on along the minus strand of NC_133623.1, from coordinate 8,579,216 downwards.
GGAAGATGGCGGTGATGGTGACAATGACGGCAACATTGACAAAGACGGTGACAATGGCAGTGATGTTGACAAAGACAATGGTGATGCCAAAGATGGAGGCAATGTTGGCAACGACATTAACGGTGGTGGTGTTGACAAAGATAGCGGTGACATTAACAAAGACGGCGGCAACAACAAAGACGGTGGCAACAACAAAGACAGTGGTGATGTTAACAAAGACGGCAGCAATGGCGGTGACATCAAAAAAGACAGCAGTGACATCAACAAAGACGGCAGTGACATCGACAAAGATGGTGATGACATCAACAAAGATGGTGGTGACATCAACAAAGATGGTGGTGACATCGACAAAGATGGTGGTGACATCGACAAAGACAGCAGTGACGTTGACAAAGATGACAACAACAACAAAGAAGGCGGCAATGACAACAAAGACATCGGCAACAACAAAGATGACAAAGATGATGAAGATAACAAAGCACTTCCTGTGTGGAAAGAAACCATCTAGGTTGCCTCCTCCCCAAGAGATGAAGTGAAGAAATCTCCAAAAGAAAAAGCAAGCCTAAGAATCAAACTTCCCTCCCAAATAATTTACTTTACATGAATTAATTTCAATACAAAAAAACATAACTTTTGAATTAGCTCATATTTCTGTGAGGATTCTTAGTATAATCCTCATATATTGATGCATTTTCCTCCTTTTAGAGATTATAGTTAATCTGGACTTTGGTCTGTTCATTCTGTTTTGTTCACTTTACCCTATTTCAGGTTTTCAGAATTCTTTATAGTTTTTATATTTGTTTTTAATTGCTTAGCAATATCAAATGAACACGCCACAATTTCTTTATCCATCCCCTCTTCCACTGGAAATTTCAGTTCCTTCTATTTTTTTTGGGGGGGAGGGTGTCTTTTGTTTAGTGTTTTGGGGCAATCCAGTAATGTATCTCTGAAAAATCTTTCAACACGTGGCTCTTTTTGGTTCATTTTTTAAAAACCTTTTTTCAGGGCTTATTTCCCAGTAATGGAATTATCTGATCTAAAAGCATGGAGTGAGGAGATAGGGGATGAGGAGAGGATAATGTTTTCTGCCTCCTGCAGAGTTGCTCTCCAAAAACTACGTTTTCCTGAGGATTATTCATTCTTTCCCAGGCATTTTTCCCCTTCTAGAGTTGTTAGTCTATACAATGTTCTGCTTTTTTCACTGTGCCACATTTCATAATTTTCCATATTCCTTTATACTTTTCATAATTATCCTTAATTGCAGAGTAATATCAAATGAGCATGCCACAATTCACTCACTCATTCCCCCTTTCCATTGGAAGTTGCAGTTGCTTCCAGTTTTTTGGGAAGGGGATTTCTTGGGGGTTTTTTTGTTTTTTTTTGCAGTCCAAATAATGAGGCTCTGAAAATCAACACATGGCTCTTTTTCGTTCATTTAAAAAAATATTTTCAGGGTTTATTTCTCAACAACAAAATTATTTGGTCAAAAGGATGAGGGGGGGAGGAGAGAAGGCTAAATTTTTTTTTCCTGCCTGCTGCCAAGTCACTCTTTAAAAAATATCTACAGGTTTATCATTTGACCACCAATGTCTATCAATGTTTTCTCCATAACCCTGCCTGTCCAGGAGTGAATTTTATTACTTCTATTTGGTTTTGCCAGTGTGATTGCTCATGAGATAATACTTTGGTTTAATTTGAATATCTTTAAAGTTGAGTTTTTAAGTGAAAGCTAAGAATTTGTTTTCTCTTTCAAAAATTATTCATTCATCTTAAAAAAAAAAAAACAACACTTATTGTGCGGCACATTTTCCATTAAATATCTTTAAAATGTTATTTTCCTTTGTGTCTTTTCTTCTATCACTTATTACAGGAAAGTTCTAGCCTTTTAGTTGGCTTTCCATCTCATTGTAGGGATTGGTCAATTCAAGATTTTAAAGTGAATTTGTACAAGTAACCGTACATCCCATTATCTGCTTGACCTCACCCAGGAAACAAGGATGAAAGCCACTACAAGGTGGGGGTTCCCCACTGCCTCAAAGGTACAAGCAGAGGGGCTGGGAACAAAAGCCAGGGCCCAAATCAAGAGAGCAAGAGAATCAATCACATTATGACAAGGAACAGTGAACAGATATGTTCTAGGAAGGCAGAGAGAATTCAAATTCCAGAGCCCAAGATCATTTGTAGCACTGAGCAAACTAGCTGTTGCTATGTGATGTTATATTCAGGTACGAAATGCTGATAACTGCCTTCTAAATTCACCTAATTGAGCTTTCCAGTTAGACAGCTCCCCAGGGCCACCAATAACATCTCCCAGGGAGATTAACAGCCAATTTAGTCAGCTTGGGGAGAAGTCCTAAGTCTTAACAAACTTTTTTAATGGTATCATATGACTGCCCACCCCACCCCATCCAATCCCTCCATTATAAACTGTGTTCACATAATCTCAAGGACTTATTTAACATAAGATCAAGGAGCAGAGTGCTTCCCAACTTTTGATCTTCTGGAGCCTTCTTTAAAATTGTTAAATGTCTTGAGGGGAGGGAGATTAGACCAATCTGTGACTAATAACATTTTATGGGAACGCTGAAGTATAAAGCCAGAGGTGTACAGCAAGAGGATGAAACTAAAACTTGGAAGTTTTAGAGCTCATTCCAAGACTGACTAAAGAAATGTTAACTATACACATGGAGAATAAAGTGCTACACTTGTTTGATTACAAAGTGGAACTGTAAGGTAAAGTTACACAGAAGGGAAAAAAAAAAAAAAAGACAAAACCTAGAGAGGGAGAAAGAGAGGGTCTCATGTAAAGTATATAAAACTTGATACTTTCAAAGTTTATATTTCAACTTTCAGGTATGTGTTCTCAACTACCTCCATCTACTACTCCAGGATACTATTCCCCATCATACATATAATAAATTAGATCCTCCTCCTATCACAGAAGCAAAGTGTCCAATCTCTTTCCTAAAACCACCATGGGGCATCCGTGACATCACATGACAGGGCTTAAAAAAAGTGATGTGAAACCAAAAGAATTAATTATCTCTATTCAATAGTCTGTTACAAAGTAGCAGACAAAACAATTCCAATCCATTTGCAATGACAGAGGGGAACTCTGAGACATTTCAAATACTTGCTTCCCATGACAGTCAGTTTTCTCTCCCTAGTTGTGTCAGGAATAAGGAGCCAAACCATTCAGGGAATCATGTCCAGACACGGGCAAGGAAGGGTATTGGAATCTCTGTATCATGTCCTCATGAACATGAACATGAATGCTTTTTCCTGTATCAAAACCGCCGTCTTTCTGATAGTATTCTCTTACCTGAACTGACAGAGATCCTACCTTAAGACTCCAAAAATGGAAATAAGAGGTAAGGAACTCAGAATAAGTAATTTCCAAGTCTACCAATTCACCTAAAATGACACCGGGGAACATGGAAAGTGTACTTAAGGGTTCCCCATGGTAATGGCTTTATTATCCATCAAAACGCCAAAGACAGTAGAATTCATTAATTAACCTAAGGGTTTCTCACCTGTCAGAGAACAGCATTTATTACTTGAACCAAGAGATTTAAAGTACTAGAAAGGAATAGAAGAGGGTCATCTAAGAGCAATAGAATTAGTTGAATCATTTATTTCCATTTCTTTCCAAGCTCAAAATCTGGCCACAGAGCAAGGATATGCCAAATTTAATAAAACTTCTGTTTTGAGGAAATTTTCGTCCTTTGTCTAACTTGTATGATCCAGAGTGGGAGGAGACCTTAAAAATCACCTTACAGATGAGGCAGTCAAGGCTCAAAGTTATTCAAGGTCACTCGGAACCCATAGCAGAGCAGAAATGAATTCAAATCACATTTTAAACCCCAAATCCAATACTCTTTCCACCATGCTTCACAGTGTGGCCAAAATCTGACTATTGAACTTGAAATAGATGAGACTTGCACCCAGACCAACGTCAGCCAATTGCAAGCTACGTGACCTGGACATCTTCAAGTCTCAATTTCCTGACCATGAATAGTCTCAAGGAGCTTAACCAGAAAAGGACGAGGTATAGGACAACTATAGTTAACAGGGATGGGGGAAGCAATAAAGAAACAGCTAGTAGAGAGGAAGACATTGAGGGAAGTTTCTTACCAGAGAGGGTGGTGGAAGGGAAAGCCACGGGAGGCGGCTTTCTATGCTGTTCAGGCATTTTCAGTGTTTGACTCTTCATGACCCTTTTGGGCTTTTCCCAGACAAGATACTGGAGTAATTTGCCATTTCCTCCTCCAGTTGATTTTGGAAATGAAGAAAACTGGGGTAAACAGGGTGAAGTGACTTGCTCAGGATCTAGTAAGTATCCAAGGCCAAATTTGAACTCTGGTCTTCCTGACTCCAGACTCAGTGCTCTACCCACCTAGCTGCCTGAATAAAGTACAAAACCTTTAAAATACTCAGATGTCAACTTATCAAGACACACAGAGAAACTTTATGAATACAACTGCAAAACACTCTTAACAGAAACACATACCCAAGTAACTGCAGCACTATTCATAGGTAGCATAAACACATTTACTAAAAATGACAATACTCCCTGACCAAAGGATTACTTTACAGAGCTCAGGGAAAAAACAAATAATAAAATTTATCTGGAAGAACGAAAGACCTAACATCTCAAGGGAAATGGCGAATGACAAGGAAAGAAGCCTAGCAGTACCAGACCTCCACCCGTACTACAAAATGGCTAAGAAAGAGAGAAGTGGATCAGTGAAATAGTTTATTACACAACATAAACACAGCAGGGAGTGTTGGATTAGCCCAAAGAGCCCAGTTATCGAGGTTAAGTTCTCACTATTTGACAAAAACTGCTGGAAAACTGGATGGCAGTCTCACTGAAATTGTTTAGACCAATGGCTCATACCACAGTACCGAGATATGCTCAAGATGCATTCATGATGTAGACACGAGTGTTAATATCATCAACAAATTAGAGGAGCACAAAAAGAAATTCCTTTCTAAATCTATGGCTAGGGGTATGGCTCCATTACCAAATAAGGGATAATAAGGTTCACAGAGTTCTAAGAACTGTTTAATAAATCTGACAGCCATTCCCCTATAAGGTCCCCCTAATAATCAATGTCATTCCCCTCATAGTCAAAGGATATGAAGAAGTTTTTAAATGAAACCCAAGATATCATCAGCTATTTGAATTTTTTTTACAAATGGCTTATGATTAAGGAAATGTAAATTAATGGAATCCTAACCCTGCCTCATACCCATCATATTTGACAAAATTGACACCCCAAAATGAGATGTGTTGGAGGCATTATGGGAAAATAGGCACATTAATGAACTCTTGGTGGAACTATGAAATGGTCTAGCCACTCTGAAACAACAATTTGAAGTTGTCTTCTAAAAGTTACTAAACCATTCATACCTATCCTTTGACTCAGGGATGTCATTAGCAGATCTATACCACAAAGTGACCAAAGAAAATAATTCATATATATAATAATCCATGGTATTTTATACCTGTTCATTTTTTATAGTAGCAAAGAACTGGAAACCAAGGGAGCGCCAGTCTCTTGGAGAATTGAATATTGGTTGAATATTATTGTGCCATAATAAATGATAAAAGGGACAGTTTCAGAGAAGTCTGAAAAGAATTGTATGAATTGATGCAGAGTAAAATAAACAGAACCAGGAGAACAATATATAAATAATAGCATTGTAAAGACAAACAACTGACAGACTTAAGAACTCTGTGGACCACAACATACCATTTCCACTCTTTCTGTTATTATTTCCTTGCATTTTTGTTTTCCTTCTCAGGTTTTATTTCTTTTTTTTTTTGTAGATCCTATTTTCCTTATGCAGCAAGATAACTGTATAAATGTGTATAATATTGTATTTAACATATACTTTAACATATTTAACGTGTATTGGACTACCTGCCAGTTAGGGGACAGGGTGGGGAGAAGGAGGGGAAAAGTTGGAACAGAAGGTTTTGAAAGGGTCAATGTTGAAAAATTGCCCATGCATATATCTTATAAATAAAAAGCTACAATAATAATAAAAAAAGACTTAAGAACTCTGATCGACAGTGACCAACCATCATTCCATAGGACCAACTGTAAATCATGCTATATCTTACTCTCTCTTGACAGAGGTGACAACCTCAGAGCGAAGAATAACAAATTTTCTACTTACCACAAATGTAGAAATTTGTTTTATTTGACAGAAATTTGTTTAGTTTTGCGTGGCTATGCCTGTTATAAGGATTTTTTTCTTTATTTCTGAATAGGGAGAGAGGAAAGTAGGAAGGAGAGAATTTTTTTTTAAGGAAGTAGGGTTTAAATAAGCAAAAGATAGAAATAACTATAATAATGGAGGAGAATAATAATACTAACAATATAATAATTATAATCATCACCCAGATTTGATTTCTTCATATATCCGCTGTGTTTGGGTCACACAATTTAAAAAAAATCAACTTTTTTTATTAAAACTTTTTTTTTATTTTTTATTTTAAAAAAAGGTATTTGACATCTTACATTATTACTTTTTATTTTTAAAAAAAAGGTATTTGACATCTTAAATTATTACTTGGATATTCAGTATTTTTTTTTTCTTTTCTAATGACTTTTTGGAGAAATATCCTATTTTTACATGACAATGGGACTTTTTGGTGAGATAATGTGAGATGCAAGGAAAAGAGTATCTACTCATAGAGATTCAAATAATGCTTCTGCTATTGCTTGTGTGAACTTGGGGAAGTTAATTTATTTCTCTGAGCCTCAGTTTACTCCTCTGTTAAATGAGTTTGGGCTAGATTTATGAAGTCCCTTCCAGCTATATATTTGTATCTATCTATCTAAATAGATAGATATAGATATCTATGATCTGATCTCCTTCTTCAAAATTTGAAAATTAAAGTATTGTCCAATATTTTTGTTGGGTTTTTTTGGTCCAACTTTTGAAGAGTAAAAAGTTTTTAAAAAATAACTGATTTGAAAATTCATTCATTAGACAAGTTATGCCTTGTGGAGAAATACAAAGATATTTAATACAAGATCCCTGCCCTTCAAGTGCTTGCAACCTACATATATATTTACACACAAATACACATATACACATAGCTCCCAAAGGTATCTGTGCAGCAAAAGAGATCTTGGCAAATTGCCTATCATTCTAGCGGCACTTTGAATAGCGGTAGGGCAGAAGGAAGGGAGGCAGGAAACAATGGACATTTTTCAGGCCTTGAAGAAGTGAATCCTAAAGCATCTCCTCTATAAAAGGCAAAGAGCAAGCTACACAAGCATATATGGGCATGGTCTGATATCCTCTTCCTACCACAACCCATCCTGTCCCTGACAGGAACCATCATGTCATCTCCTTTGAGTCAGCGCTTATTCCAATGAGTAGAAATAAAAACTAAGGCATCCGTCTCTCACAAGGACATTCACGCAAACCTCAGAGAAGGAAAACGCCTCCACAATCTTCCGGCAACTTGCTGATCCAAGAAGCAATCATACCTCAAAAAGTCCACCCTCGGGCACACCGAGCATGGTACGTGTCAGTGCCCAACAATTGTTTATCAGATGAATGAAAAGCAGATCATAAGGGTCATCTAGAAACTGAGAAAAAAGTTACTAACAGGGGACAGAAAAAAAAAGTTTCTCAGGTTTCTTAGGCAATCCAAAGATATGACTTTAGCCATTAGTCCCCATCTCCATCCTCCAAACCCATAAGAGCAAGCCATAGTGGTTTGAGATCACAGTGAATAGAATGGTGACCTGTAAGTGAAAAGGCTCTGAATTCAAAACCTGCCTCTGATCACTTTATAGTCACCTAACCTCCAAGCACCTTCTACAACTATTCAACATGGCAGAATGGAATGTACTAGACCTGGAGCCAGGAGAGACTTAGTGTCAAATGCCACCCCTGGTACTTAATTGCTATGAGCCCCTGGTTTCAAGAGCTGCACGATGACTTCTCTGAGCCTCAGTTTCCCACATCTGTAAAATGGGAATGACACCTGTAGTGCCTATCCACAGGGGTGCTGTGAGATTCAAGTGAGCAAATAAGTATACTTTGTCAACTTCACAACACAAATGCCATTTTTATTATTATCAATTCAAGGGTCATTTTTGTAGTCATTTAGTCGTTTTAGTCATGCGAGACTCTTCGTGACACCATTTGGGATTTTCTGGACTAAAATACTTGGAGTGGTTTGCCATTTCCTTCTCCAATTCATTTTACAGATGAGGAAACTGAGACACACAGGGTGAAGTGATTTGCTCAGGTCACACAACCAGGAAATGTCTTGAGGTGGATTTGAACTCAGGAACAGAATCTTCCTGAGTCTAAACCCAGCACTCTATCCAGCTAGCTGCTCCACAAGCTTGCCTCATCTGAATCTGATTCTTGATTTATTAGATAACAAAATAAAGATGGCAAAGAGAGGGAAAAAAACCTGTCAGGGGAGTCAATGCTATTTTCTCTTGCAATGTGTGTGTGTGTGTGTGTGTGTGTGTGTGTGTGTGTGTGTGTGTGTGTGTGTGTTTTTAAAGTGCATTCAGAAATCTAATGAGAGTTTATTGTTCACACAAGTAATCAGTCTACCCTAACCCATTGACTGCCAACTAAACTGGTGCCTCATCCATTCTCTAAGAACCTGAAAAAGACCAACTTGGAAGAGTAAAGTTCTTTTTAAAAACCCCTCCAAATCAAAGAACTTAAAATTCAAGGTATGTAGTGAATGATATCATAAAGAAAACTTTGGACTCTAAGTCAGGAGAGATTAGGATTGAAATTCCAATATTTACTACTTTTGTGACCCTTCATTTTCCTAAGCTAAAGCCCATCTAGCAACCTCCAAGAGCTGCAAAAGAAAAAGTTCTAAGATTGCAGGAAGAGCCATTTCTGTCATGAGGTCAACAATCATGGCAGCCAAATGCTAGTTGCCAAAGCCCAGGCAGATGGATAGTTGGAATGATTTATTCAATTCCAAGCTTAAATAAAGGAGCACATTTGGGAGAAAGGAAAAACAGTGGTAAGAGCAAAGGAATGTTAAGAGATAATGAGTGCTAAATGATGTTACCAGGTTTGCCTTGAATAGGCCATGAAATCTGAGACAAGTCCCTTACTTTCTTGGCCTTTGCTACTGTTAACGTCCCAAGTGATGATGAATTCTACAATAAAAAATCTCCCAACTCCTTCCTCTTGACCTTGGAACCAAAGAGTTATTTTGTCCGTTGGTGGAACAATACAGCAACTGTCCCACTCTGAAATAGTTATTCAGAGCAAGTGATAACGAGACATATTGTTAATATGTTGTCCATTTCTCCTTATTAGGAGCTACCTGCATTCTCTGCTTTACAACCTCTCCTGAAAAGTTCGTAAAATCAACTCCCTCCCATCTTACAGTTGGGTAAAATCACGCCCAGATGAAGTGAGTTGTCCGTTAAGATGTGAACCCAAATCTTATGCCCCAATCTGATGTTGTCTCTCCCCCATACCATGCCATGAGTTAGAGCGGATCTAGAATCATATCTTCCCATCGATTTCCATTATATTTCCAAAAATGTGCTCCCATCATCACCCAAAGGAAATTCCACTCTCGGCCGTTACGCCACAACGGAGTGACATTCTTGCAAACAGTGTTGAAAAAAGAACACAAGATGAGGGACTACAGGTAATAATAACTACAGATATCTGTAGATCACGTGCAGGTTTGCCAAATGCTTCCACTCTATCAATGTTTTACCACCTAGGAACCTTAAAACAGCCCAACTTTCAAGTTCACAGCGACCGTTTCTAATGAACCCTCTGCTGTTTGTCCATTGGCATCAAACACGATTGGTTTTAGAGCTCTGATTCTTACTCCAAACTCCTGTTGATGCTGAAGGGTTATACCACTACCAAAATGTCTGAGAACCAGTGACATGGGCTGTGCTATCTCTTCCATATCTAGCATGTTCTCCAACTTCCCCTCCATTTCTTAGAATCCCAAGTTTCAAGGCTCATCTCAAACACCACCTTCTCCACTGAGCCTCTCTCCTGATCACCCCCTACCCAGCCCACCCTAAAAGTCCTGTTGTTTTTGTTTTGTTTTTTTTTTATAATTAGGAACAGGTTAGTTGGAAGGGGCTTGTGGAAGGGGTTGAATCCATCCCAAAAAGTATGCATTTGCATGCGTTGGGGTGAAAATTTCACACTTCCTTGGCCGTGATCAACCTAATTCAGTTAGCAAGCCTTCTAGTCTATTAGAAGGGATGATAGGATCCTGGTCATCTAATTCAATCTGTTCATTTTGTACATGTTCCTGCCCTCAGGGAGCTCAAATTCTTATGAAGATAATTTAGAAATATCTAGATGCACATTAGATATATATATATATATATATTTACACACATACATATATATTTTACACACACACATATATAATTTTTCAAAATTAATTTTATAATTATAACATTTTTGACAGTACATATGCATAATTTTTACAACATTATCCCTTGTACTCCCTTCTGTTCAGAATTTTCCCTTCCTTTCCTCCTCCCCCTCCCCTAGATGGCAGGCAGTCCCATACATATTAAATATGTTATAGTATATCCTAAATACAATATATGTGTGCAGAACTGAATTTTGTTGTTGTTGTTGCAAAGGAAGAATTGGATTCGGAAGGTAAAAATAACCTGGGGGGAAAAACAAAAAATGCAAACAGTGTACACTCATTTCCCAGAGTTCCTTCTCTGGATGTAGCTGATTCTGTCCATCATTGATCAATTGGAACTGAATTAGATCTTCTCTATGTTGAAGTTATCCACTTCTATCAGAATACATCCTCGTACAGTATCATTGTTGAAGTGTATACTGATCTCCTTGTTCTGCTCATTTCACTTAGCATCAGTTCATGTAAGTCTCTCCAAGCCTCTCTGTATTCCTCCTGCTGGTCATTTCTTACAGAGCAATAATATTCCATAACATTCATATACCATCATTTACCCAACCATTCTCCAATGGATGGACATCCATTCATCTTCCAGTTTCTAGCTACAACAAAAAGAGCTGCAACAAACATTCTGGCACATACAGGTCCCTTTCCCTTCTTTAGTATTTCCTCTGGATATAAGCCCAGTATTAGCACTGCTGGGTCAAAGGGTATGCACAGTTTGATAACTTTTTGGGCATAATTCCAGATTGCTCTCCAGAATGGTTGGATTCTTTCACAACTCCACCAACAATGCATCAGTGTCCCAGTTTTCCCACATCCCCTCCAACATTCATCATTATTTGTTCCTGTCATCTTAGCCACTCTGACAGGTGTGTAGTGGTATCTCAGAGTTGTCTTAATTTGCATTTCTCTGATCAATAGTGATTTGGAACACTCTTTCATATGAGTGGAAATAGTTTCAATTTCATCATCTGAAAATTGTCTGTTCATATCCTTTGACCGTTTATCAATTGGAGAATGGCTTGATTTCTTATAAATTAAAGTCAATTCTCTGTATATTTTGGAGATGAAGCCTTTATCAGAACCTTTAACTGTAAAAATGTTTTCCCAATTTGTTATTTCCCTTCTAATCTTGTTTGCATTAGTTTTTTGTTTGTACAAAAGCTTTTTAATTTGATGTAATCAAAATTTTCTATTTTGTGATCAATAATGATCTCTAGTTCTCCTTTGGACACAAATTCATTCCTCCTCCACAAGTCTGAAAGGTAAACCATCCTATGTTCCTCTAATTTATTTATGATCTCATTCTTTATGCCTAAATCATGGACCCACTTTGATCTTATCTTAGTATGTGGTGTTAAGTGTGGGTCCATGCCTAGTTTCTGCCATACTAATTTCTAGTTTTCCCAGCAGTTTTTGTCAAATAATGAATTCTTATCCCAAAAGTTGGGATCTTTGGGTTTGTCAAACACTAGATTGCTATTTTTATTCACTATCTTGCCCTGTGAACCTAACCTATGCCACTGATCAACTAGTCTATTTCTTAGCCAATACCAAATGGTTTTGGTGACTGCTGCTTTATAATGTAGTTCTAGACCAGGTACAGCTAGGCCACCTTCATTTGATTTTTTTTTCATTAATTCCCTTGAAATTCTCGACCTTTTGTTCTTCCATATGAATTTTGTTGTTATTTTTTCTAGGTCATTAAAATAGTTTCTTGGGAGTCTGATTGGTATAGCACTAAATAAATAGATTAGTTTAGGGAGTGTTGTCATCTTAATTATATTCGCTCAGCCTATCCAAGAGCACTGAATGTCTTTACAATTATTTGAATCTGACTTTATTTTTGTGGCAAGTGTTTTGTAATTTTGCTCATATAATTCCTGACTTTCCTTTGGTAGATATATTCCCAAATGTTTTATACTAGCGACAGTTATTTTGAATGGAATTTCTCTTTGTATCTCTTGCTGTTGGATTGTGTTGGTGATGTATAAAAAATGCTGAGGATTTATGTGGATTTATTTTGTATCCTATATATAAATTTATAAAATGAATGAAGAGTAATTTCAAAGGGAAGCCAGGCACTGGGAAGTAGAAAACTAAGAAAGCCCTCCTGTAGCAATCAATCTAAACCTTGAAGAAAGCTAGAAATTTTAGGAGGGGAAGGTGAGAAGAGAATACATTCTAGGTATGATGGTTCAGAGATGGGAGATGATGTACAAAGTAGGCTAGTATAACCAGATATCCTAGAGTGGATACACAGAATTAAGTTTAAAAAGACTGGAAAGGCAGGAAAGGGAGCCAGGGTTGCAAAAGGTTTCAAATGCCAGACAGGATTTTATATTTGATTTTGGTGATAGGAAGGGGCAACAGAGTTTACTAAACCCCAGGAGGTAGGGATAGCCAGACCTGCACTTTAGCAGCTGAGTGAAGGAGAGAGGGCTTCAGAGAAATGGAGAGGGGGCTTCAGGCAAAGAGACCAGCTACAAAGCTACTGCAATAGTCCGGGCAAGACGTCCTGAGGACTTGAGCTAGGATGAAGGATGAGTGAATGGAGACAAAGATAAGTATAGGAAATAAAGTGAATGTTGTAGGGTGAATGAAAGTGAGCGGCAGATGCCGGGCTAGAGGAAAATGGGGGTGTTAATGTACTACTGTTTGTGGAACTGTGACTTGACCCAGACATTCTGGAAAGAGACTTGAAAGTATGGCCCCAAAAGTTACTGAACTAACAATACTAAGGCTATATTCTGAAGAGATCAAAGAAAGAGAGAAAGGCTTCATTCATATATATAGCAGCTCTATGATGGCAAAGAACTGGAAACTAAGGAAGTGCCGTCAAATGGGGAATGGCCAAGCAAGCAGTGATTCCTTACTATTGTGCCAAAGTACTATTGTGCTATAAAAAATGACAAGGGGGATCATGTTGTTGGTTGGGAAAGGGACCACAGAAGTTTGGGGTCACAGACTGGTGTCTCTAGGTGTCTCAAAAGATTTTGCAGACTTGAACCCATTTCCTAGTCAAGGGGCAAAGTTTATTGTAATGCTAATTGAAACGGGCTAAGTTCCAGAAGAGATAAGCAAAGAAACAGGAGCTAGGAGACACATTTCTCCAACTTTCTATCATTGACATGCTGATTCTATGGCCCAGAGGTAGGAGGACCAGGGAGTAGTGTCCAGGATTTGGCTCTCACTGATGAAGATTGTCACTATTGTCTCAGGAGTTTGGTCTCAGGGACCATCCTGAGGCCAGAAGCTATCTGACAGTCAGCAATGAATTGAGGAGTGGTCTGACAGATTGCTGTTCTTAGACTGGGTGTGGGAAGACCCTGAGGTAGACTCTGAAGCCCGGAAGATTTAGGATTACTGATTTATTGTTAGAACAGAAGCTCCCCTGAGATCAGGGGACCTCAAACTCATTACTATCTCTCCTAGAAGCTATATTACATCAGTATCACAGAAACCTGGGGAGTTGTGAGTGAACTGATGCGCAATAGAGAGAGCAGAACCAGCAGAACAACTTATACAGTGACAATGCAAAGCAAATAACTTAAGAATTCTTATTTACGTCAAGCCCAATAGCAACTCCGAGGCATAAAGCAGGCTTTCCACCATCTGACAGGAGAGGAACCCAAGACTGAGAATGAGACAGATAAGTTTTGGACATGAAGAATGCAGAAGTGTGTTTTGTTTGATTCTGATGACTTAGTAAAAGAATATTTTTTTCAATGAGGGATAAGAGGAGGTAGAAAGGAAAGGGGGCAGGAAGAGGGGAGAGAGAGGAGAGGAGAGAGAAGTGGGAGGGAGAGAGGGAGGAAGAAAGGAAAGAAGGAAAGGATGGGCAGCATCCTGACTTAGAAAACCAGAGATTAACATCATCTATGTTGTATCGTCGTTTAATTTTTTTTTGTTAACTTTTGTTAACTATTTCCCAATCACATTTTGGCCGTACTAAGGAGCAGGAGGGGAGAGAGTGAAACTCAAGCCAATTTGAACACTGTAGCACCCTAGGTTGGTAATAAAAAAATTGAGATCTCCTCTCCTCTCTGTCTCTTCTCCACCTTCTCTCTCCTGAAATTTCCTAATATTTTTATAGCTGATGAAATTTTTTGGCCACAGACATTTCTAAACTGCCACCCAGAGCCAGCAGCAACTGGCTCTGCCCAGTGGAATTTAAATTCGGGGGTCTGTTTTGGTCTTTTGCATTTTGGAGTGGCCGGTATTTCCAGGGCTGTACCCACAGGCTTTCTACATCACTTGCTACCTTCCTGAGAACCTCCTTCCTCCACTCTCAGCCCACTCCTGTTGGCACGGTGCTCATACACGTTTTCTCTCCCTACCCGACTGGAGTTTCGGGGAAAGTAGACAGTGTCCAAGGACACTCAAACTGAGAGCAGAGGGATTCTCCCAGCACTCTTGCCCAATAATACCTGTTGCTCAGACTGACTCACCTTTGCCATGCCCTCAGCTGATGGAATCAGACAGCCCTTCCCTCAGCAGGAATGCCCACAGCCAGGTTTAATGTGATTACCGCTCTAGTGGATAGAGTGCCAGGCCTAAATCCAGGAAGACTCCTCTTCCCGAGTTCAAATCTGACCTCAGATACTTCCTAGCTGGGTGATCCTGGGCAAGTCACTTTACCCTGTTTCCCTCAGTTTCCTCATCTGTAAAATGAGTTGGAGAAGGAAATGGCACATCACTCAAACATCTCCATCAAGAAAACCCCTAATGAGGTAATTAAGAATCAGACATAACTGAAATGACTCAACAACAAACAACAAAAAATCCATCTGAAGTTTTGGCAGGAAATTTACTCAGATAGTAAGTATGTATCTGAATCCGGATTCTTATCGAAGACTTCTAACTCCCAATCCAGTGTTTTCATTGGAATATCCCCACTTCTAACTGCCAAGTGAAGCCTGAATGATACATGTTACAAATGACAAGATTAAGGCTAGATACTGGAGGCCCTTGAAATCCAAACTGCAAAACAAGGGTCAGGCACTGACTGACTCACCGCCACACATCTGAGTAGGTTGACAAGGCTCTCATTGTTGTCTTCTCCTTTTTGCTTTAAGCTTAAAGCTTTGCTTTAAGTTCAGCAAAATGCCATGTCATCTCCAACATTAATAACAACATGTTGTCTCTAAAAAAGAACCATGCCTCAGTTTCCTCCCCTATCAAATAGCAATAGATGTCTGCATCTCTGTGAACGATGGCCATGCTCACAACTCCATCAGGGCCCAATGGAGATTTATCTATTAGCAGAAGCCTTGCCTGCCTTCATCCTATCAACTGTTTCCTGGATTTAATATCATTTAGAAGAAGCCAGGGGAGTCAGGAGGAAGAGATGAGGAGAGATCCCGGTCCACAAGCACAGCCAGAGATACTATTGTATTTGAAGAAGACAAGGCCAGTGTCAGCAGATCACGTGATATAGGGAGGGGCGGAATGATGTAAGAAAACTAGAAAGCAGCAGGGAGTCACTAGAGTTTGAGTGGTGTCGGTGGGGGGAGACAAGGCAGACCTGTACTTTAGGAAAATCACTTTGGCAGATGGGGGGAGGATGGATTGTAATGAATGGGAAGAGACTCAGACCAAATGGAAAGCTATTATAATAATCCTAGCAAGAGACAAGGCCGTGAGTCAGGGAGAGGAGTCACAAGTGAGAGATCTTCTGAAGGTTGATATAAGGCGTGAGAAGAGTCAAGGATGACCCTGAAATAGTAAGCCCTAGTGACGTGGTAATGTCACCTCAATGGTAACAGGGAAGTTGGGAAGTGGAGGGCAGGAGATGGAAGGAAGATCTTAAATTCTATTCTCGACACACTGAGTTTGAGATCTAAGAGCAGTTCGGGCAAGTTTCTGTATAGATGCTCAAGCTGATGATTTCCAAATTGTTTCTGCTTCAGCTGTTGGAAAAGTCGGTGTATCTAACTGAATGCTCCTGTGTCTGTGAACTGTGAACCAGGAAATCCCATTCATCACCTGCTCTTGGAAAGATTTCGAACAAGGTCAGCCTCCTGGATAGGGTCTTGGCATTCTGGCTAGTTCCCAAGTTTCTCTTTAGTAAGAGTTTAACAATTGTGATCGCCTAAGAAAATGGGATTTAGCAGACAAAGGTTTCCATTTTCCCATGCATAATGTTCAATTGTTCCAGCTTTGCCCAACACACAAGCCAGCACATACAATGCACATCTTTGGGTTACAGAAACACTGTGATCTTCCCAATTGTTATTCACATGGCCACTTAAAGATCTAATTAGGAATTTAAAAGGGGGGAAGATCACTCAGAAGCAGCATTTATGTATGCAAAGATCTTATAGACTATTTCAAGGTAGATTTGAAGTTTTCTTAAACTCAATATGCAACACCCCCCCCTCAGAATTAGCTTCCTAGAAATTAACATTGAAATGTGTAGTGTTCTGTTTCTCTAAATTGTAATGGTTTTCTTGGGAGCAGGTTTCTTGGGGAGCTTCTGGAGGCAGCCTTCCTTTCAGTTCAGTTTCATATTCCCACAATGCAGCCGGGAGTTAAAATCCAGATCCTTTATTGTATCCTTCAAAATCCTGAAGCCGGTTAGCTTTCTTAGAGGCCTATCTCTCTTCTTGGCTCCTGAAATATCTTGTCCGAATGTCTCCAAATCCAAAGGTTTGTCCTTCAGGCTCCAGCCTCTTGTCTTCCCAATGTCTCCAGCCAGCATAAACGTGGAAGTTGGAATGAATCTTGACTCAATCTCCCGAGAAGTTTTCCCAAAGTCCTCTTCTCCTCTTCTTTGAAGCTCTCCTGGGAAATCCTCTCCTTGACTGAATCCTGACTCTGAATCTTTCTCCAATGAGCTTGTTCTTTTATATGCTCTCTAAAGGTATGAAGTCTAATGTGTAAACCAATGGGCGAACTCCTTTAAAGGTATGAACTCCTTTAAATGTGTGAAGTACATAAATACCTTGTAAGAATCCTAACAGAAATGGGTAGAGTGGGGCAGTGAAAAAGAAAGGAGGTTTTTCTTCAAAAGATCAGGTTTTGAATCTTTGCTCAATCAGTTGTTTCATAGATGCCTTGTTCAATCAATTTACTTTTCCTATTTCTTCTTTACCTAGGCTTGATCGCTGATCACTGAATAGATATTGCCTCAGTCAAACTGAGACCTGTTGAAGACCTTCACTTAAAAAGCCCAAGTCTCCCACTGCATCACAGACTATCTGCAGTTGTCCTGATCTTTCTCTGGCCACTAGATCCAGATGGCTCTGGAGGGGAAAGTGAGGCAGGTGACCTTGCCCAGCCCTCCCTCATTCAAATCCAATTCACTTGCAAGTCAATGACATCACCTCCCCAAGGTTATGGTCCTCTTCCAGAAAGAAGGACCAACTCTAAGAACCTCCATTAAGGAAGAGTTGCCCCACTGAAAATTGAGCAACAGTGTAGTCATTTCCTTTCTTCTTTCCTTCCTTAATATCTAGGGATTCACTGGCTAGATTTCTATCTTAAGGACCAAACCTTAAACCCAAATCATTCCAGCTCTCATTCAAGGTCCCAGGCCAAGGGTGAATGTAAATAGCAACTGTTGCTGTCTTTGACCAGAAGCCATAGGGGACCTCCCCTCCCTTATTGATTCCTTTTTTTTTTTTTTTGACTAAGTTAAAATAAAAAGGCCTTAGGTTAGGTGGTTGGTTTTCTTTCTTGAAGAGAACCAAAATGACATCCCCACAGAGCTCTGCCACACACCAGACACAAATAGCATATAAGAACATTTGGAGTAGCTTCTCTGATTTTGTGCATGGCGCGTTTTTTTCTGGGCTACTTCGATTTTGCTTTGCTCACAGAGCACAGCACCTTAAAGTTTTTAAGAAAGATCTTGAGAGTGTCCTTGTATTGCTTTTTCTGACCACCCTGTGAGCACTTGCCCTGTGTGAGTTCTCCATAAAATAGTCTTCCTGGCAAGCCCACATCAGATACACTGAGAGCTGGAATCACAACCTGGCACACAGGTGGCCCAGGCCATAGGGTCATCTCACTGAAAGCAGAAGTGGAATCTGACCATCCCCTGGGTATTTGAGCAGCCTCTTAAGGATAGAATTGCTCATCTCCATGTGTGAGGAACACACTTTTAGAAGAGGTGCCCTAAAATTGTCTGCTTACCCAACCCTGGCTTACTACAGGAGGTAGGGATCCCATCCTATAGTTGAAACAAAAAAAAATGTACAAAAATGTCTGCAAATACCCTTTGATACAGCAGTGCTGCTATTGGGCTTATATCCCAAAGAAATACTAAAGAAGGGAAAGGGACCTATATGTGCCAAAATGTTTGTGGCAGCCCTTTATGTAGTGGCTAGAAACTGGAAAATGAATGGATGTCCATCCATTGGAGAATGGTTGGGTAAATTGTGGTATATGAATGTTATGGAATATTATTGCTCTGTAAGAAATGACCAACAGGAGGAATACAGAGAGGCTTGGAGAGACTTACATCAACTGATGCTGAGTGAAATGAATAGAACCAGAAGATCGCTGTACACTTCAATGCTGTATGAGGATGTATTCTGATGGAAGTGGATATCTTCAACATAAAGAAGATCCAACTCACTTCCAGCTGATCAATGATGGACAGAAACAACTACACCCAGAGAAGGAACACTGGGAAGTGAATGTAAACTGTTAGCACTACTGTCTATCTACCCAGGTTACTTATACCTTCGGAAGCTAATACTTAATGTGCAACAAGAAAATGGGATTTACACACATGTATTGTATCTAGGTTATACTGTAACACATGTAAAATATATGGGATTGCCTGTCATCTAGGGGAGGGAGTAGAGGGACGGAGGGGAAAATCTGGAAAAATGAATACAAGGGATAATGTTATAAAAAATTACTCAGGCATATATAATGTCCAAAAAATTTATAATTATAAAATTAATTTTAAAAAAAGTCCGCAAAGTGGATTCAATACATGGAATGTGTGCACACTTACAGACCACACAAAATCCAGTAGACCTGAAAGATGAACAACTCTTGTTGTGACAGAACTCGAGAGGTATCACATCCAAATAGCAGCCCTGAGTAACACAATGAAGGCTAGCTTACTGAAATAGGCACCAGATATACATTTTTCTGGAGTGGCCACAGTGAAAGGGAGCATTGTGAAGCTGGTGTAGGTTTTGCAATCAAAATTAATCTAGTAAACAAGCTCTTCCAAAAGGAGTGAATTACAGGCTCATGATGATGTGATTTCCACTTGCAGGAAAATGCCACACCACCATCATCACACTGCCTGTGCTCTTCCTCCCGTGATAAACCCTGATGAAGACAAAGTAAAATTTTATGAAGACCTGGAGACCCTTATCATCAATGTCCCAAAAAAAGGACACGCTTATAATTCTGAGCAACTTTAAAGCTAGATAAGACTCAAAATACCAGACATGGCAGGGAATCCTTGGGAGGAACGGAGTTAGAAACAGCAATAGTCTTTTACTGTTGAAGACTTGTGCATCTCATGTCCTTCTCATCACCAGTACTGTATTCTGTTTACCTAAATGCAATGAAACTTCATGGATGCACTCTTGAAGCAAACATAGGCATTCAACAGACTATGTGATTGGAAGGAGAAGAGACAGACAGGATGTGGATGTGAGAGTGACAAAAGCAAGGTGTAGTGCAGAGTGCTGGACTGATCAGAAACGAATCCTCTCTCTAAGCTCAATATTCCCATTCAACAAAAGCCACAACCCCAAGGCCAAAAGCTTTCTAGAAAAATTAAAGTCAACAGATTAGAACACTTGTCTTAAGAGTGAACAGTTTGCGGCCCACTTGGAGGCACACACAGTTAGCAACAGCAAAGCAGAAAAGGACTGGGTAGAAAATTGGTGTACAGCAATGCATTTGCTCATCTGGATCAGAAAAAGGTCTTTTCAAAGAACAAAACTCAGATCACTGCTTGTAATGTATAAGGAGTTACTTGGCCAGGATTTCATTTGACAGGATTCTTATGCACTAAGACTCTAATTCTACTGGAATGACCTCTAGCAGGGGTCAAAAAAGCTTTCGTGATCACGGTTGCAGTTATCAGCCAGAAAAACTTTTTTCAATTGATGAATGATGACCTCGTGGCTCAGAGATCCATGTTGCAGACAGATCCATTTCTGTCTCTGCCTCTGTTTCTCTCAACCATGTCCCTTAGCTTTTAAAATCACACACACAAAAAAAAAAAAAAAAAAAAAAACAAAACTTTAAAGGGCAAAAAGCCCTGAGCAGGTTTCTTTTGTGTGGATTAGACATCCAAGACATGTTCAATAACTCTAAAAATCCCCTAAGTGGATCAAAAACACAAGCAACATGGGGAAAAAAAAGTTGGCAGACCTGACTTTTCACCTGACTTCCTTTCTGTGGACATACGACATATACACACACAGGCTGAGAGGGCACAGATTAGAAGGAAAATCCACACAGGAAAGACTGGAGATCGACAGAAATGACCAAGAAGTTAACTGTGTTGCCTGCCTGCCGTGAGGCAGCTTTCACAGTTCTGTGACTCACTAAAGTTCCTGAGGACTGAGCAGACTTGGAGGAAGTAGTCCTGGAGCCCACCTGTTCTTGATGTCAATGAATCTCAAGAACCCTGGAGCATCAAGAGGGAAAAATCGTTTTATTTCCATCAGAGTGAACTATGAACTCGAGCTGCATCTGCGTTATTGGTTCAATTTCACATCTCTGCTCCCCAGATTTGAGAACCATAAACTGGACATTCAATACTCCTTTTACCACAACCCAGGCATCCTCCCAGCCCTGTCTGAACATGACAATAAAGCACCTATGTTTTGTGGGCTAATACTCATCATCCAAAGTCTGGGGCTCCAGCAACACTGGAAATGCACATAGAAGGTCCTTAAAGCAGAAAATGACGAGTGGGAGAGACAACTTCCAGGAAGAGAAGCACAAGCTGTGCTCTTAACTCGGTTTCTCCCACAACAAAAACAACATCTAGACAGGCTATTTTATCTTCCATTCTTAGATCCTAAGACCATAGACTCTGAGCTGGAAAAGACAATTGCATCATTAAGCAGCAAAGCATCTTCTTAGCTTGATGGATCATCAGCTTCCTTTGGGAATTTTTTGGATTTGCCTTCTTTTCAGCCAAACCAGTGAACATGAATGAAGATGAGGAAGAAAAAACTAGAGTTTTGAAAACCTTTTTTTTAAATCCACTCCAGAATGACATACAGCCCTATCCCCAACTCTGCCCCTTGGAGCCCGTATTTTATGCCACATCCATAAGTTCATTTTGCTACGATGGGAAGTGTACATTTCTCTTAACAAAAGGATATCGATAAAAATCCTTTCAAAGCAGAAAGGACTTTGAAAGTTTTAAACTGAAATCTAAGAGAAATTCATTTTTTGAGATGGTTTGATGAAAAGGAGTTTTAAAAATTGCAGATAATTATTAATTTTTTCAGTTATCTTGGGGGATAGACAATGCAACTATGACAACAGAATCTGTGATCACACAGAAAGGTGGTAGCTTTTGTTTTTATTATTTCAAATGATTCCAATTCTCCAAATGTGCCTTTGATAATGACAATGTTCCAGAAAAACAAATGCTGAATTCCAATTCAGAATGAACCCAAGGCAGTTCTTTCCTGGCCCAGGACAAGAAGACTACAAATGCCTAAAAATGAATATTTTAAATAATGACAACTCCTATTTACAAAATGCTTCTGGGAAATGAGGGAAAGGATCATTCTCCAGGTCTATCTTCAGCTGGTTTTCAGCTATGTCCAATTCTTGGTGACTCCATTTGTGGGTGGGGCTTTTTTGGGCAGAGATATTGGAATGTGGTCCGCTCTTCCTTCTCCAATTCATTTCATAAATGAGGAAACTGAGACAAGGTGAAGTGACTACTTGCCCAGGGTCACACAGCTAGTTTGTGTCTGGGGCTGGATTTGAACTCAGGCCTTCCCTGACTTCAGGCCTGGCACTCCATCCACTGTGCTACCTAGCTGCCCTCCTCTGTTTATAGCCTGGTAGGTATTGACTGACATAAATTTAGGACTAGAAATGACCCTCACTGTTACTTAGCTTTATCCTCATGTTTTAAACATGAGGAAACTGAGGCCCACAGTGAACTAATTTGCCTAAATTCACCATTCTGAAACACCCCTCCCAAAATACATTAGGAAAGGAGAAAATCAGGAATACTGAGAAAGAGAACATCAAACTGGAGATTTTACATAATTCATTAGGCTCCTGGAAAAATGCAGAATGGGCTAATCAAGAACTGCTACTGGTAGGGTGGTACAGTAGAAAGAACACTGAATTAAGTCACTTCAGTCTCTAGTCTCAGTTTCTTCACCTGTAAAATGGAGGACACTAGATGACCTTTAAGATTCCTTCAAGCACCAGATCCATGATCCTATGTCTTTTGAAACTGAACCCTGAAAGTGGAAAGGCCCAATGGTGGCTCTTAGAGAAAGCTAATCTCTGATTTTCAATGGGGCTCAGCTTGATCAGCTGCTCCATGACTGATGGGCAAAAAGCCATCGACGAGTCTCTGCCATGTGTACCTCCTTCCAAGAGGAGAGTTGTGCTACAATAGAAAGAAACTCCAGACTCTCTCAATACTTTCTGCTAGCCCACCAAATCTGGCTCTTTCTCCATCTGGAATCACTATTCTACTCTCTGCTGATAAGATTACCTTTCTTTGCCCTGCTCAGTTCTTCCTGTCTGGCCATCAGCCACCTTCAGGTGAAAGAGCTACTCTGAGAGGAAGTCCAAATTTCTCCCGAAGTTCCTGCTCACTCCATGGCAGACCTTGAGTAAACAGGCTCGTGACCCTCCCCATATGCTCCATTCTCCAACTTCCAGGGTCCATGGCAGAAAGGACGTTTGAAAAACGGAAAGGACCACCTCCTTCCAAAAAGCACAAGGGCCAGCTCTGCTGTGCCATGCCCACATGCCCAGGGGAAACAGGGCTGCGGCAACATGCAACTCAACTTCTTTTGACCTTTAAGGTCAGAACGACGGTGTCAGCCGTGCCTGCAGTTACTTGCCGTTTCTCGTATGAATCAGTTCTCACCGAGCAGAGAACATCTGACTCAAGGCAGCTAAGACCATAAGTGCCTCATCCGTGGCCTGCAGAGCGTTTGCCGGGCCATACAGCTGCTAACCCAACTCTGAGAGAAGGACATGGTGTGCACACCATCCACAATGTGATGGGGCTGGAAAGAATTTTATTTTTGTCAAAACTAAGTGGGGTGTGACTCTTTTACTCGCCAAAAGGCTATTTTATTCCAAGGCCCTGGTGTCTGCTGACCTCCATTTAAAGACTGAGCAACAGGCTATTTAAGTACAATGAAGTCATTCTTTGCCTTTTTCTCCCAAAGACGCGATAATTATTGCCAAGAAATAACAGTGTTTAAATTTGAGTTAGTCTTCCTTTGATTTGAGTGCATAGTCACGAGACTATGGCTTACTTCACATGAGATGTGAGCAGAAAAATCTCTCTATACTAAGAAAAAGGTAGAGGGGCAAGTCTGCTTCCTGCACATAGAAACATCCACTTTGGGAGATTCCATGGCATTTTAAAAAATCAATATGATTTTTATAAATATATATATATATATATATGTGTATATATATATATATATATATATATATATATATATATATATATATGTATGTATATACATACATACATACACACACACACAAAAATGGTCCATTGCTTCCCATGTGACTATGGGCAAGTTCCTTCTCCATTCTGGACCTCAATAATCCCTTCCATCTCCAATACACTCCAAGCCTGAAGCATTTCCAAGGGCTCCATTTTTTTCTCGTTTGAATAAATGAGGGGATTGGTACAGCTACCATTTAAGGTCCCAACCAGGTTAGCCTTGCCAATGGCCCCATTCAGAAATGAATGCTCTGGCCCCAACTCTTCTCCTTTGGATTTGGCTTCAGACCTAGCTGATTTCTCAGGTCCCTCTCAAATCGACATGTAGGGTGCTAGAAACTACAATGATGGAAGTTCTCCTCACTCTACCATCTGGTTTCCCTTGGATTATTCCCATGTAAACAGGTTCCCAAATGGTGGCTCAGTAGATACAACAATGGAGCTGGAGTCAAGAAAACCCCAATTCAAATCAGGCCTCCAATCCATACTAGCTGTGTGGTCACTTCATCTCAGTCTGACTCAGTTTCCAGCCATCCCTTCAGTCCTCCACATTTCTGCACCATATTCCCACGGTCATTTCTCTTCTTTCCCCTTCAAATCTCTCCCCTCTTGAGCTTCCTTTTCTGTGTTGTCTCTCTCATTCCAATGTAAGCTCCTCGAGGACAGGCTCGCTCTTTTTGGTGCCATCTGTGTCCCCGTTGCCAGGCTCAGAATAAGTGTCCAAGTAATGCTTGCTGACAGACTGACTGATTCACTGACTGAGGATAATAACAGCAGCTACCTCCCAGAGTTTTGATGAGGAACAAATGCGATGACAATATTTGTAAAGTGCTTAGCAAACTGTAAAGCACTCTAGAAATGTCATGGGCCATAGATTGGACCTAGAATGGACCCACTGTTAGCACAGAAGTTGGAGGCATCCTCTTTATGTCTAATGGCCAGCTATGGTGATGGGGGAGGCAGCCGATTTGGGTAAACCGGGGGTTCTCAAACTGCGGCCCGCTGAGGATGTTTATGCGGCCCGCCGGATTGATGGGCGGAGACAGAGTGTGAACTTTTGTTTTTCCTATAGTCCGGCCCTCCCACAGTCTCAGGGACAGGGAACTGGCCCCCTATTTAAAAAGTGTGAGGACCACTGGGGTAAACCATTTGAGACTCCCAGGAAAAGCAACAAGGTTCTGGAAAACTGGTAACTCTGAATAACTCAGGATGCTTTTCATTGCCAGGAGTTGTCTTGGTCTCCTGATAAGCTCATCAGCTGAAAATCTGGCTTTGATACTCAATACCTCAGCACTTGAGTTGCCCCTTGGATAGGAGGGTGGGCCTTCCTAAGGCCTCCGATTCAGGGGAATCTGACTTTTCATGGAACAGGATGGGCACTCTCCCCTTTTCAGCTTCCCCCTTCGACAGTAAAGCCCATGAGAGTAGGTTCTGTATTTTGTTTGTTTTTCCAGTGCTTAGCACAGGCCGTGGCATACAGTAGGCACTTGATAAGTGTTCGCTGATTATTACTTAACTTGAACTACAAGCCTTCTGTGCTGTAGCTGAACTGAGATACAAGTAAGACCTGGATTCAAATCCCACCTCTGACATTTATTAGCTATGGGGACTCAGTTTCCTTACTTAAAAATGGTGATAGTGCCCACCAGAGATGCTAAAAGGGACAAATGTATATAAGGCATTTTGCAAACCTGTGTGACTTTGGGCAAGTCTCTTAAACCTGTTTGCCTTAGTTTCCTCATCTGTAAAATGAGCTGGAGAAGGAAATGGCAGATCACACCACTATCTCTGCCAAAAAAAAACCCAAATGGGGTCACAAAGAGTCCGATATGAATGAAAAAAATGAATAAACAAGTGGAGGCCCAGACAGAGGGAGTCATTTGCCAAAGGCCTCACACGGGCCCTGCTTCCAGAGCTCTTTCCTCTTTACTGTGCTTTCTCAGAGGAAGGCTACGTACACAAGAGTTGCGATGTTCTCACTCACAGACATGGTTCAAAAACCTGTAAGTTTACTGCTATTTTTACATATGTCAAACTTGAAATGTTCTTAATGTATTATCTACAATTAAGAAGGAATTTGAAACGAGACTGTCAGCACAGGAACGAACAAAGAAGCAGAACCTATTGGCCAGAGGCCCAGATTTAGAAGCAGAGGGTCCAAGTTGGAGCTCAGCTATTTGCTGTCTGTGAGACACCTGACCTTGCCCTTTTCCTTCAACGTTCACGTGAAACCTTTGACTTAAATGTTGCCTTAGGTCACTTGTAGCCTTTCACCATATGCTGGGGGAGATGTTAGGTCCACCATCTTTTCTGCTCTAGCATAGACTAGACTGAATGAGCTCTCCAGTCCCTTCCAACCTCTGAGATTCTGTCCTAAAGGTCACAGAGGACCCTAATTTTACCTGCGTTTAAAACCACCTACAATAGAAGCAGTTCTGGTAGCTCTCGACTTTGGGCCCACGAACTGCTAAAAACATTCCTAGAAGATGTCAAGTAAAGCCCTCAGTCTTTCTCCTGGGAGGCTGAAGCTTTGTTTTTCCCTTTTTTAAAGGAGGTAGGTTGTGGTATAGGCCTCACTTGGGGGGCTCCAGCAGTTCATAGCTACAGTAGATCAGGAACAATCACCCCGTGACCTCCCAGCTACTACCATATGGGAAGAAGGCTACAAATTTTATCAGAAAGATACTGCTTCTATCCTCAGTTTGCTTCTCCCCCCCCCCATTGATCCCCACCCATTGCACATACCTTTTAGTCCCAAACTTCCCCTGCAAGGTGTAAAAGACAAACACCGGAAAAGAAAATTGAGTTCAAAGCTCAATTCAACCTGTGTGTCTTGGACAAATCGTGTCACTCTTCCA
The DNA here is from genome assembly GCF_048593235.1 of Sminthopsis crassicaudata. NCBI lineage: Eukaryota > Metazoa > Chordata > Mammalia > Dasyuromorphia > Dasyuridae > Sminthopsis > Sminthopsis crassicaudata. The sequence continues at coordinate 8,552,254 of NC_133623.1, read as the reverse complement.
AAAAAATGAGGGGGTTCATCCAGAATCCCGCTAAAGCCCCTTATGGCTTGAAATCTATAAAAAAAACCTTAAAAGTCTTTAAAAAGTTAAAGAGCAGCATTATTCTATCAACCCAACAGGTTTAAAAGTAGTTGGTCAAAATGGAAGTTTGCCCATCCACTTTATAATGAGACATCACAATGAGTCTCCAGCTTACACAGAGGTCATGTTCCCAAAGTTCACAGTGCAATGAGTACTTAGGAATGGGAATGACATAATTCCTTTACAATGATACATCCTGACTAACTTGGAAATATGTTTACATGACTGCACATGCATAACCTGTATCGGATTGCTTGCTGTCTTGAGGAAGGGGGAATGGGAGGGAGGAAGCAAAAGTATGGAACTCGGTATCTTATTTTAAAGATTAGGAAAACTATCTTTATATGTAATTGGAAAAATACGATTTACAAAAAAATAAAATAAAATAAAATAAAATAAAATAATACATCCTTGATAGAGGCCAAGCCCCCAGTTAGCTCCTTAACATCTGGTGAGCTCCCAGAAGAGCAGTCATCAAGAAGCAACTAGACTGCGAAAAAGGAGGGAGGGAAGGAAAGAAGAGAAAGGGAAGAAAAGGAAAGAAGCGGGCTAAAATTTTTCAAGGTAACTGCACCAGAGTGGGAAGGTGGTTAAAAAAAGCAGGAGCCAAGGTGAAACCAACTGCTCTCCCAGTGGTGAAAACCCAAAAGCGCAAAAAGAAAGAAAGTGGACTTGTCTGGCAGTGCTCAGTCTGTAGGAGAGATGCAGCCAATGGCATATGGAGATCCCAAGAGCTCTAGATGTGGAAGAGATTGGGATTCCCAGCCAGGCTGTGACTAGCTATGTGACTTTTCGCCCAAAAAGAGACTCAGTTTCCTCTCTGTGAAAAGAGGGGACTGGATCAGATGATCTCTCCCAGGTCACTGCTAAGGTCCCTCTTAGCACGAAATCCCATGATCCTAGGAGAGGTTCAATTAACTGGCTCCTAGAGCTAGCCAGAATATGGTCACGTAAGCCAAAGAGAGCTTGGCTGCTGTGGGACAGAAGAGGCCAGTGAATGGCTGTAGCCAGAACATGGAGGGAGAGCAAATGGAACGTCTGAGAAGATGGTATTTCCCCTAAAAGGCTAAAGCTTTCAAGTTTGGTGCGATATATCCTAAGCCTGATTTAAGGATTGCCTAGGTATGTAAGTTATGTCACTTCATCATCCCCCTCGCCCCCCACGACTAATGGCCCTCTTTAATTATATTACCTGAATAACTTAGTCATCGGACTCCTTCCACAAGAATGAAAACGGCATCAGGAGAACTATCACACTGACAGTAAATGATTTAACTTGAAAAGGCCACCGAGACTAAAGCAGAGGGAGGGTCAGTGCCCAATTTTTTGTTCACAGATGACTGTGCACTCGATGGATTGTGTACACTGAGGCCGAGACAAAACCAAGTACGGGATCGATTTTCTGCCCTCTCGGGCTAATTTTTGCCTGATGATTAACACCAAGAAAAGTGAGGTTCTCCACCAATAAGCAACACACCATCTGTGTGTGAAATAAATCATTGCAACAAATGGAGAAATATCGAATGCTGTGGATAAGTTCACTTACCTTGGCTTTGTAATTTCCAGGGATGTCCACATGAGATTGACACACGCATTGCCAGAACTAGCTGAGTATTTGGGAGTCTCCAAAAGAAAGTGTGGGGGAAAGGAGGTATTAAGCTGCCTACCGAAGGGATGGTCCATAAAACTGTTGTGCTGAGCTCATGGTTGAATCCCAGTGAAACCTGGCCAGTGCGCCAGTGCCATGCCAGGAAAGTGAATCACTTCCATTTAACTGTCTTAGGAAGATCACCTGGCAGGATAAGATACCAGACACTGAGGTCCTTTCTTGAACTAAACTGCCAAGAATTCCAACTTAGAACTTAGAGAACGCAACTTCAGTGGGCTGGCCACATTGTTCAAATGCCATATGTACGTTTGCCTAAAAGATTATGTTACAGAGAATTCACACAAGCCTAAACATGGAGATTAGAAGAAGCGATACGCAAATATTCTCAAAGTCTCTTTGACAAACTTTGGATTTCACTTGGAGTCATGGGAGACGGAGGCTCAAGATGGCCCAGCAATGTGCACCTGCATCCAAAAAGGCACTGTGCTCTTTGAGCAAATCAGAATGGCAATGGGACAAAAAAAAATGTGAGATGAGCAAATTGAGAGATGGCTCCACTCAGAAAGTTCACACAATTTGTGCCCAAACTGTGGTAGGGCCTCCTCAGCTCATGTAGTCGGATCTAGCTCTGTCAGATCTGACCCTGGCCCTGCCATAATGATGTCATTTTGGGCCTCTTCCAGCGTAAGTAACCAACTTGAATGACCGGAGTCCAGAATATTGAATAGGGTCAACAATCACTGGAAATCCACAGACTCTCCCCAGGCCATCTCCTCCAGGATCAAAAGGTTTTCTAGACCAAAGCTTCTTAAACTCTGAGCTGCAAACCCATATGGCAGCTCGTAACTGAATGTGGGGGTCACAAAATTAAGATTTCTTATCAGTAAATGTTTGATTTGCATCCCTATTTTATATACCTATACACTCGGGGTCACATAAAAAAAGTCTCGGTCAAAAAAGGGGTAGATTACATTAAAGCTTTGTTGGCACAAACAAGCTTTCCATACTTCAACTGAAATTTCAGCATTCTGAAAACTAAAGACCATATTAAAAAAAAAAAAAAAAACTTTTTTTCTCCTCCCACAAGTCCACTGTGAATAGCATTTCCTATGATTGTACGCCCTGATTGTACTCCCTGTAAGAGTCTACTTCATCCTGCTTCCACACCTGCTAACTAAATCCAAGGCAAGCAAACAATTTCCGGCACGCTGACTTTTCCAAACCCATTTTAATTTAGTAAGGGTATAGAAAAACTCCACTCTCCTCTTAAAGGGAGACATTTCTGGAATATTGGGCATTCATTTTGGGTCACCAAGAGTAGCAATTTCTACTTTAAACACCGCCAAGGTCTCGCATGACATCAAAGGCAATAAATATAGCTTTCCCCAAACCCAGCCAGCCCTGCTGAGCATACTTTCCTGCAGGTTAACTTGTTGTTTGAGTCAGTTTTGGTGCCACTGAAAGATTTTGAAAAATTCAGTCCAACAAGCATTTACTTATTAGATACCTACTGCATGCCAGGACATTGGGCTAAAAGCTGGGAAGACAAAAAAAAAAAAATTCCCCCTGCCCACCAAGAACTGACCCTCTACAGAGACCAGGAGTACACAGAAAAAAATGAAACAAAAAAACATCTATACTATATAAAAAATCCCCATTTTATTGAGGAGGTACCTGACATCTGGGTGATCAGCCAAGACCTTTTCAGACAATGAGTTTCAGGTGCTGGACATGTGCCAGGTATAACTGTAGGGGAGGCAGCAGCATTGGACTTTGAAGAGAGATGGATTCCAAGAGGCCAAGGGTGAGGGGGGAAAAGCTTCCCAGCCCGCAGAGCAGACACAGAAGCAAAGAGACAGACCGAAAAGTCATATGAGCTGGGCTGGCTGGAAAGTAGAATTTGTGAAGAAGAATCATGTGAAAACTGACTGGAAAGATAGGTTGGACCCCAAAGTGCTTTCAAAGCCAACCATTCTGTCTGAGAGGCAATAGGGAGCCCCAGCTGTTTCTTGAGCAGAAAGGGTCCGTGGTCAGCTCCAGTGGCCAAAAGGACTGGGCAAAGAAGGCCGGAAGCAGAAAGGCAATTTGGAGGCTATTGCAATAACCAAGGTAAGTGAGGCTTTGGAGACGGCCCACCTCCATTTCTTTTCTCTGTTGCTTCCAGGCTACTGGCAGCAAATCCCTTAAATTCAGCTATCAGCTACTTCACCTGTAAATACCTGTGTGACTTACCTTCACAAGGAACTGAGGCTCCAACACAATAATACATATGATAGCATTTGCTAAACCACCAAGTGCCCTGTAGCCGGCAACCCTTGTGACGCAAGTGACTTCCATCTTGTAAGGATATTATTAGCCTCATTTCGTAGATGGAAAATCTGAGGTTGTGAAAGATTGAGTTTCTTGGTCCATGGTCACACAGCAGGTGGTCACTGTCCCTGGCTTCCTGGCCAGTATGCCACATCCTACTGCGTTTCTAATGATCAGGTAAGGAGGGAGTATGTTTCAGCACCGCTAAGACATGAAAAATGTTAAGAATGAATTGCAGGGGCAGCTAGCTAGATGGTGCAGTAGAGTCAGGAGGACCTGAATTCAAATCTGACCTGAGACACTTAGCAGCTGGGTGGCACTGGGTAAGTCATTTAACCCCAATTGCCTTGGAAGTAAGGAATGAAGGAGGGAGGGAGGAAGGAAGGGCGAGAGGGAGGAAAAGAGGGAGGGAGAGAGGGAGGAAAGGAAGAAAAGGGAGAAGGAGGGAGAGAGGAAGAGGAAGGAGGAGAGGGAGGGAATGGGAGAGACAGAGAGACAGAGAGAGAGAAATAGAGAAGACAGAAAGATAGAAAGAGAGAGAAAGGGAGAAGAGGGAAAGATGGAGAGAAAAAGAGAAAGAGATAGAAAGAGAGAAATAGAGAAAAAAGATAGAAAGAAAAAGAAATAGAGACGATAGAAAGAGAAAGAGAGAAGAGAAAGAGAGAAAGAAAGAGAAGAGAGAAAGATAGAAAGGAAGAAAGAGAGAGAGAAATAGAGAAGAGAGAAAGAGAGAGAAATAGAGAAGAGAAAAAGAGAGAAAGAGAGAAGAGAGAAGAGAAAGATAGAAAGAAAGAGAAAGAGAGAGAGGAAAGAAAGATAAATGGATGAAAGGATAAACAAACAAATAAATGGATATCAAAAATGAATTGCAGTTCCCTAAATAGTCAGGGACCTTGGAAATCCACTCCTTTAAAACTGTCCACTTTGGCTTTTGCCCTGCAGTTTTGCCTTCTTGAACTGTCTACATTGATCTGTCCTTCCTGTGCCCCTGCATCAGCTCCTCTTGACCCCTTACTCTGGGTCAACCAAGTTCTTACTCAGAATTACACTCATATCAAAAGTATGGAGCGCTTCACACAGGAGCAGGCAACAAAGAAGCAACAATGTCTATATGTTGGTTAGAAGCACAATTCTGGCAATTCATCTCCTTCAATCTTTGCTTAAATTGAACCCAAGACTTTATAGGACACATACACGTAGCTAGAGAGGAGAGGCTGGATGAGCGTGCACCTTGGCCAATGTTTCTGAAGCCACTCTCATGCCCACAGCGTGGCCTAGGCACTGGAGGAGACGCGAGGCTTCACTGCAGTCCATGCCCTCTAAGAGTAGACAACCTAGAAGGGAGAATTAGAACCCAGAGGATCACTCCATTCTACACACTAGCTAACCGGTGCCTTTGGAAAGAGATCACGGCACCTTTCAGGTGCCCTCTGATACTGGGAGAGGAGAGCCATCCACTTGGGGAGAAGGAGCAGGGGGGGGTTCAGAGGGCTAGGTTTCCATGAAGGCCACATGGAGGAGGCAGCATCAGAGCTGGAAGTGACAGGATGAATAGGAATGCAACAGATGATGGACTTTGAGAACAAGGAAGAGCGAGTCTGAGACCAAGGAGACATAACAGCACAATATGCACGCAGGGGACCAAGAGCCAAGAAGACATAACGTCTAGAATATGAGACACGGCTGGCAAGGGAGCCTGGAGCCAGACTGGGGGAGGCCTCAAATACCAGAATCTTACTTGCTAGACAGACAGTAGGGAGCTGCTGAAGATTTTGGAGCAGAAGTGACAGAAGAGACCAAGACACATGAAAAACTATTCGAAAGAAGGCCAATTCTGGCCCGTCCCGCTGGACGATCCCTTTTGGAAATCTTGTATCCACACTAACAGAGGCCCATGCTCTCTACTTAGGATTCACCGTCCTTTGGATTCCTATAGCACCTGTCTGCTGCCGAGCTAAGCCATGCGTAGATCTCATTTATCCTTTCAACATGTCTGTAAGAGAGATAGAAAACAGATGGCACGCTCTCCAAAATGTAAAATCCAGATGGCAACAGGGATGGCCTCAATGGCCTCCTTCAGAATAGCAGCTGGTTCACAGTGCAGAGGGCTTTAAAATACATCTCCTCTGACTTGGCATGTGCCGCTTTTTCCAATAGATGGCACTCCCTCCAGGTCACAAAGAAAACTTCCCAAATTTATCAGAGAAGATTCTGCTCGCTACATAACATCAAGGGGTTCACGAGACCACAGGATATGGACTGGTAAGTACCTGTGATGTTTCAGTAATTCAAGGATCCTCCATCATTTGGTAATTGTGTGCTAGATATTCCCTCTGCTGACACAGACTGAAATCCTCTGTACAGCTCAGTAGATGAATTTCTCCTGCTGGGACGGCCCCAGACAGCCCGATAACAAGCCTCTCTGAGTGTGCCCCTTAAAAGTCATAGAGTCCATCATTAAATGTAACAGAATTCCACAGTAGCAAGGCTGGGCACAAACAGGTACATTCAATCCTAGAAAATCTTTGAGGAAAATAATCCAGCAGTCCACAGGGAAAGTAATTAAGGCTTGAGGAGAATGATAGGTACCTCAATCATTTACCATGTTGTAATTGTAACAACAACTAAATGACCTGAATAATTGGCTCATTATCTCAGGAAAGTATCCATACCTTTAAGCTTTATTGCTGTGGTTCATTGTGCCCATTCTTCTGTGACCCCATTTGAGGCTTTCTTGGCAGAGCTACTAGAGTACTCTGCCATTTCCTTCTCCAGCTCATTTTACAGATGAGGAAACTGAGGCGAACAGATTTAAGTAATTGCCCAAGGTCACACAACTAATAAGAGTCTGAAGCCAGATGGGGATTCAAGAAGCTCAGTCCTCCTGACTCCAACCTCCACTGCACCACCTAGCTGCTGCTTTAGCCTTATTACCTTAAGTTAAAATAGCAAAACAGTACCTTTCTTTGCCAAGATCTCAGAATACAGCATCCACAAGGCGGGGGGAAGTAGATCGGTGTCACAAGAAGGCAAAATGAGTCAAAGTGAAGGCAAAAGGTTCTTATAAGAAAACCAGGATGAGGGTAGGGTGAAGAATGAAGGGAAAGGAAACCTTTCATGTTACAGATGACTTCCAAATACAGTCAACAATGAGACAAGTTCTCCTCCAGGGAGAGCCAGCAAGCCAGACTAAGGAAAGCAAACAACCCAGAAACTGAACTGGTCGTGGACGCCGTCATTTTCCGAAGCAACAATTCATTCAAAGGCATGAACCACAATTCGCCCACCTTCGGATTAGAGCCGTGGACTTCCCAAAAAGCATCTCAGATAAAGAAGCTCCACTCAAGCCATCGCTGTAGCTGAGATTGCTTTTTCTGAGTTGCAACAAGCTCCCAGACTTTGCAGGCACCACACCCCCACACCCCCACCAGACACATCTTTAAAACTTCCAGACACCATAAGCCAAGCCCACACTTTTCCTTTTCTGGATTCCCTCCCACCCAGAGAAATGACTTCTTTATTAGTGAAAGTAACAAATGTTTCTAACCTTCCCTTCTGCAGGCTACCTTTTCTCCCACATGTTTCACGCAAACATCAATTCTGAAATCATCTGGATACAATCAAACTTTGGCTTCTGTACCAAATAATGAAAAGACAGAACTGCTTTGCCCCCAGATTTCTCCATGCTCGGACACAACGGTGAAGTTGAATTGCAGAGTCTCCAAAGGACATTCTATCAGCAACTTCCTGGAACAGTTAAGAAGGAGAAATACCAGAGACAATCTACTGACTAAAGAGCTGACTGTTCTCTGCATTAGGGTCAACAAAAAGCGGGACTTTAGCACTTGGGCTAACCAAGCACAGAGGGTCAGGTCTTAGGGCCTTGGAGCAAAATTTAACTTTTCGGGTTTCAGTCATGTACTACATAATGATGTTATGACAATGGAAACTTCGCTCTGTAAAAGCTAAACCTTCTTAGAAAAGGATAAACGTGTGGCCTAGCTCCTTTATCCCTGTTGGTCACTTTACCCGCTATAGCCCCAGTATCAGGATCACAGAACACTGATCCAGCTTTTTATCCCCAGCTGGGAATGACAATTCCCATTTATCCGTTCAAATTCAATAATAGCAGCCGACTCAAGATTGAAGCTTTTAGTTTTTATTGTCTAGCATAATCTGAGCATCATTCAGGACTATGTATGGGAAAATTATGGTCTCGAGTTGAGAACTTGCCATGTCTCTCTAAGTAATATTTGGAGTTGTCATTGGTTATAGCTACAGCAGTGGGACGTGTAACCTTCCAAGAGGATCTCACTGTGGACTTCTCTAAAACTGGTCATTATTTACAGGATGCTAGCCTATCCTATATAGGACAAAGTCACTTAACCCATCTTTTTTTTTTTTTTTCCCCTTTTTCTGAGGCTGAGGTTAAGTGACTTGCCCAGGGTCACCCAGCTAGGAAGTGTTAAGTGTCTGAGGATGGATTTGAACTCGGGTCCTCCTGAATTCAGGGCTGGTGCTCTATCCACTGCGCCACCTAGCTACCCCTAACCCATCCATCTTCAGATTTTAAGCTCTTTACAACTGAGCCCCTATCTCACAGAGCTGTTTTGAGACAGCTTAAAACACTTTAGGCTGGGAAGAGCTGTGCAAACCTCAAAAAATGCTCTAGATTTTGATCTATCTCCAGAAACAAAGAGCCAAGCATAAGGATTAGCCTCTCTATTCCTTTGGTCCTCAGTTTCCTCACCTGAAACTGAGGCGGTTGGCCCAGATGGTATCCCAAGTCCCTTTCACAGCTCTCCACCTCATTATGACTCTTTCAAACTGAGGAAATCGGTTCATTAAATCCCAACAACTACTTGGAAACCGCCCATCAGAGATTTTGTTTACTTTGACCCACCGAGGTGATTCCCTACCACTGGTCCAAAAAAGCTTTAGCCCTGCTGGAGCTGCCTTTTGATACAACTTCCTGTCTTCTTCCTTTTCAAGCTACCCACTTCCCTGCCTTTCTGACCCCTCCATAACAAGACTTTCCTTAGGTGAGGCACATAATCAAACACAAGCGAAGGGTCTCAATAAACTCATTTCCACAAGAGGGCCCTATGGTGCAGTCAACTTCTAGTTACTCAGGTAAGAGTAATACCTTTTGTCCCCCTTTCCATGACATGTGACTGTTCGCCCAGGTCCGGTGCCAGCTAGTCGGGAGATGGGGAAACAAGTTTTCATGACCGAAGGCCCTCCCAAGTACACCCCATCTTCCAAATGTAGTCAGGGCACTTCTGGAAACCACCCTCCACCTTAGACCTCCATTGTTTCAGATTTTGCCAATATAACATTTGATGCTCAAGGGATCTACTGGGGCTCGTCTCTTCTGGCTTTTAATTCTCCCGCTTCTGTCTAATCCCACCACAACAGAATTTTAATGCAATCCTCAGGTTACAAGGAAATTTTCAAATATTTGGGTAACCTGGGCAAGATCAAAAAGGCAGTTTCTCCTAAATAGGGGCCCTTCTCCACCGGAGCTAGTGCACATGATTGCATAGACTGAAGGGATCTTGACTCCTCGGGAGCTGGAGGAAATTTTTAGGATGTACTTTTTACTTTGTGAGTCAAATGAACTCAAAAGTGAACTCAAATTAAGAACAGAACGCTGACCACTCTGAAATCCCAAACTCCCCCCCCCCCAAAAAAAAAAACTATACCAATCAGGACAAATAAGCCATAAAAAGAAAAAAAGCTCCCATTCCTCTTTTTCTAACTCCTACTAGTTCAACTAGTTCGAATGTAGCATTTAAGGAAGAAATGAAAACAGCTGAATTAAAAAGTAGAGAGCACTAACTAGTCCAGAAAAAGGAAGGCTGCTCAGGAGGAAAAATAAAAAGGACAAGGAAAAGCTGAGCCAATTTCAAGAGGAGAAAAAGAGAAACAGGCAGGGGTGAGGTGTGAATGGCCAACATACACACACACACACACACACACACACACACACATACAACACACACATTCACACACAGAGATACACAGACACACACACAGATACACAGACACACAACACACATACACACAGATACACAGACACACACAACACACATACAACACACACATACACACACAGATACACAGACACACACACACACAGATACACAGACACACAACACACAGACACACAGATACACAGACACAGACACAACACACACACAACACACACATTCACACACAGAGATACACAGACACACACACAGATACACAGACACACAACACACAGATACACAGACACAACACACACACACATTCACACACAGAGATACACAGACACACACACAGATACACAGACACACAACACACAGACACACAGATACACAGACACAACACACACACATTCACACACAGAGATACACAGACACACACACAGATACACAGACACACAACACACAGACACACAGATACACAGACACAACACACACACACATTCACACACAGAGATACACAGACACACACACAGATACACAGACACACAACACACAGATACACAGATACAGACACAACACACACACACAACACACACATACACACACAGATACACAGACACACACACAACACACACAGATACACAAACACACACATACACACACACAGATACACAGACACAGACACAACACACACACACACACACACACACACACAGTCTCTCCCTCTCTCGGGAGAGGGTCCCGAACCAAGCCTGCTTCAGGTCCCCTGGCAAGTGTCCTGAATCGCGGCTTCCAGGCAACAGAGTGGTCACTGAATATCTCAGCCGAAAGGGGCCTGGGAAGGCATCTCGCCCGACCCGGTCACTCTCCAGAAGAGGAAACTGAGGCACGGAGCGATCTAGTGACTTTACAAAAGGCACACTGTTCAGTAATCGAGCTGGGCATGAAGCCCAATCCTCTGATTAAAAAAGGCGGAGTTACATTTCTCAGACTGGAGTGTTTGATGGGCGCGACAGAGGAGTAAATTGTGATTAGAAATCTGGGGATCCGCCGACCATTACCCGGAGCACGCACCTCCTTTTAGACGTGGCCGCGCTGCTTCCCCTTGACCCAAAGGTAGGCGCCCAAAGGCCTCCGGGGCCCTGGGAACTGGAGCACGGTAACTTTTTCAATCCCCCCTCCCCCCCCACGGCGCCTCCAGCTCCGGGATCCAGCTGTGGCTGCCATGGAGGGATGCAGAAGCACCACCCGCTGGCCTCGGGGCGGGGGACTGAACTGGGGGAGTCTGGGCCGGGCTGGGAGCGCCGCTTGGGGGGTTCCTCGGGGCTGGCCGGCTCCGTGTTGGGGTGCGCCCAAGTCCCCCCCGCACTCGCCGCCCCCCACTCTGCCACTGGCGGGGCCGGAGCGGGAAAAGGAAGGAGGCTGCCATCTCCGGGGAACTGCGGGGAGCCGGCCCGGAGGGAAAGGAGGCGCCCGCCACTGTCCGCCACAAAAGTGCTTACTCAGAGGCGGCGGGCGGCGGCTGCAGCCCCAGAGCCAGCCTCCCAGCCCAGCCCAGTGAAGCGCGGCGCCCACAGAGCCGCCGCCCGTCGCCCCCGCCGCCGGCCCGAGGGGTCCGGGGCAGCCCCCACGTTGCGGCAGGGGCTCCGGCTGCGCCGCCGCCGCCGCCAAGGAGCCCGTGCCTGAGGCAGCCGGAGGGCGCCCCGAAGCCCCCGATCCCGAGGTGGGCTAAGTAGAGCCCACCTCGGCATTCGAGCACCAACTCCGCCCTCCCGCCAGTCCGGGCGGCCGCCCCGGGAGCCGCTGCCGGGCGGGGCCCGGGCCAGCAGCGCACTCAGCCCCGGACAACTTACCGTGCCGCCGCCGCCGCCGCCTCTGCTTGTGTCTCCACCCGCCGCAGCCGCTGCCTCCGCCGCCGCCGCCGCTGCTGCTGCCGCCCCGCCGCTTCCAGCCGCGCTGCCTCCAGCTCGGCCCGGCCCGGCCCCTGCCCGGTTTTTGCCCCGCCCCGCCCCTCCCCTCCCCCGCACCGCCCCAGCCCCCTCCGCCCCTCCTCGCTCACGACCATTGGTTCCGAAGGGGCCGCGAACCGGGCCCAGAGATAGGATTGGAGCACGGACCTGTCACATCAAGCGGCTGGAAGCGGGAGAGGCGGGGGCAGGGGTGGGGAGAAGGCCCACTGGTTGGGGATGGCCCTGAGAGGGGGAGGCGGGATTGGGGCCCGGGGAGCGGCTGGGACCCCCACTCCTCGCCACCCTCCTTCCTCCGCCCGGGACAATGTGAGAAGCCCGGGACCGGGTCGGGAAGCCGGGAGTCCGGGCCGGACACTTAGCAACGCGCACGTCTGCGAGCACCTGAGGTGGCAGGAGTCCAACCCTCTCACCTTGGGGTTCGGGGTCAGAAAGAGAGCTCAAGGCCCAGCCGTGGGCGGTTCTGCTTCGACTCCTGCCCCGTGAAACGCTGACCCCGACGCCCCTTGTCCAACCAGCACGTCAGCGGCCCCGCGGCCGTCCCCGGACAGCCAACCGGGCCCATTTTGGGTGCCATTGTGGGACTGGGAAAGACAAGCCGAGAAACCTCGGGACGGGGAGGGAGCGCCCCGGGCCTAGCCGCTCGGAGCCCGAGGCATCCGGGAGCCAGCCGGCAATTCCCAGTAAGTCTCTGGTGCCCCGGGATGCGGTCTTCCGGCAGCCCGAGCTTCTGCTGGCACCGGCTCTCCTTCAGCTCCTCACCCCTGAAGGTGACATCATCCCACCCAGAGCCCCCTCAGCCCTCCCCAAACCAGCCAGCTCTCACCCCGGGGGTCCGAACAAGGGTGCCCCCCGCCAAGCCCCCTGCTCACACTGGCACCTCGGGCCAGAGGGCATCTGGAAAGGGACAAGGAGGCATCTTTGTTTGGCCTTTACTTCTTCCGCCAGGCTTTTCTAAGTCAGGCACTCAACAAGCATTTGCCTCGTGTTTACTAGTCTCAAAAACTGAGGGAATTAAAAAACCCCTGCCCTCAAGAAGCTCCCCAAATAATGGGGGAGATGTTGTGTAGCTCTGTGTATGTGAGCTAGATACTGGGTGAAAGAGCTAATCCCCAAAGGAAAGACGTGAGGAGGGGACAGGGAAGGAGGAGATGATGTTAGGGGGGATGAGGAGGAAATGGGGGGCCGGGAGGGCAGGACTTAGAGAACCAAAAAAGTCCTTCAGGAAGCCAGGGAAACCAAGAGGCAGAGGACAAAAGGGAGAGGATTCAAATTGTGGAAAACCCACAGGACAAAGGAGTAGACAGGGGAAACGGAGTGCTCATCTTGTGAAGCAGTGTGGCTGGAACTAAGAGTATGGAGGAGAGTGACATGTCAGAAATGACTCTGGATATGAAACAAGACCCTCTTTTGGATCGAAGAGTAATAGGGAGCCACTGGAATTTATGGAGCAGGAGGGTGCCTCAGTCAAGTGCAAGCTTTAAGAAAATCACTTTGGATTGGAGTTGGCAGAGACTTGAGGCAGGCGGACCAAGCAGCATGAGATGATTTGCTTGAACAACCCCAGCCTGAGATGATAAGGACCCACAAAAAAGTGGTGTCCCAATGAGTTGAGAAAAGGAGACGTAGACATCCAAGGCATGGTATGAAGGTAGGAATGGCAGGATTTGGCATCTAATTGGATCTGCAGGGGTCAGAATGAAAGAGGCGTCTAGGCTGACCTCGAGAATGGGAACCTGCCAACTGTTAGCTTGGTGGTTACCTCAACAGCAACAGAAAGTTAGAAAAAGGGAAGAAAGGGAAGAGACAGAGAGACAGACACAGAGAGACAGAGACAGAGAGAGAGAGAGAGAGAGAGAGAGAGAGAGAGAGAGAGAGAGAGAGAGAGAGAGAGAGAGAGAGAGAGAGAGAGAGAGAGAGAGAGAGAGAGAGAGAGAGAGAGAGAGAGAGAGAGAGAGAAAGGAGTTCTGATTTGTTCATATTGAAGATGCGTGTGGGACATTCAGTTTGAGATTCCAATAGGCAGTTCGACAGACAGGTTAGATCTGAGAGCTGAATCCTTGGGAACTGATGAGAACACTAAGGGAAATAGAATAGAGGAAGAAAGAGAAGAGAGCCCCATACAGAACCTTGGGGAACACCCTGGTGGGACCTGGATAAAGATGCAGCCAAGGAGACTGAAGAGAAATAGTCAGATGGACAGGAGGAGAAAGAAGGGAGAGCAGCAAATCTATAGGGAAAAGAGTGAAAGAGAAGGGAATGATTGTCAGTGTCCAAGCCCGCAGAGAGGGGGAGAAGATGAAATCTGAGAAAAGGCTCCGGGATTAGAAACTCCATGATAACTTTGGAGAGAGCGGATGTCATTGAGGATGAGATCAGAAGCCACTCTGTGGAAACATCAAGAGAAAATGAGAGAAAAGGAAGGGGAAGCTCCTTGGTAACAAGGCATCAAGTGGAAAAGGGAGGAGAATGTAGCTAGTGTAGAGGGGATGGGTTGGAAGAGAAGGGAAGGAGAGAAGAATAGGAGAGGTCAAAATAAAGATCAAGAACAGGACTCAAGGAAAGGTGCAATAATAGAATGTCCGTTTGTGACCATACAAGCAGACTGCTTGTGGGTGGCACTAAGATCAAGGCTCTCGCCATTTCTGTGTATGACTGAGGGGGGGAAGAAGGGACTGTCAATAAGAATGAATAACATGTCATTCCACATATGTGGAGTGATTCACCCAGAGCCATTCCAAAGTCAACATGGCCAGTTGGAACTCATCAGCTGACTCCTCCAAACTTTCCTACTTCTGTTGAGAGCACCATCATTACTCCATGTTACTCCAGCTGGCAATCTGGAAGTTATCCTCTATCTTCCTTCCCCATCCCTTTCCTTTCTCCTCCTCAATCAATTGCCTATTTTTCCTCAATAACACCTTTCACATTCATCCCTTCCTCACTGCTCACAAAACCAATGGCCTACATTAAGCTTCCTTACCCCTCAAGGGGACTACTGCCTCCTAAATGATCCTCTCCAATCCACCTTAACCAGACCTATTTCCATTACTCCCATTACAATTACACCTAGATCAATCCCAATGGACTGCTTGCAGTTCCCTAATCTCAGGACTCCATCTCTCCCCTCTGATTTCCGCCACACCAGTCTCTCTTCAACTCTGCTTCTGAGAATCTTGACCTTTCTTTCAAGGATGGAGTTAAGACACCTCCCACAGAAAGCCTTTCTCCTACTTTTTAGTGCTCATTTCCTCTTCAAATTATCCTCTATTTGCTCATCTTTCTGTATGCTGGAACCCTCCAATAGAATATATACTTCTTAAGGTCAGGAACTGTTTTTTCAATTATCTTTACACACACACACACACACACACACACACACACACACACACACACAAACATGCACACTGCCTTATAGATGTTTAATAGCTGTTTGCTGAATTCAGTTCCAAGTCTGGTTGTAAAATTTAGGATTTGGAGTCATTGAGTTTCGGTTCACTTCCTTAACCTGCTACTTAGTAGCTATATGACTTTTACCAAGTTGTTTTATCCCTCTAGGTCTCAACTTCCTCAACTAGAAAATGTGGAATTTTAACTAGCTAACTTCTTAATTCCCTCCCAACTCTAGATTTGTGACATTCTGTGCCTCACTTTCCCTAAATATGAAATGGCAAGGTGTACCTAGTTAATCTCTAAGCCCCTCTTTAGCTCTAAATCTGTAATCCTATATAATCAAAATTTGATAAATCAAGTCCTACTGTGTCCACCTTAGGAAAGATGCTGCTTAGGTAAATTCTTTTGTAAAACAGAGACTTCCATTTGCAATCATCCTCTCACATCTATCAGAGACTGACTACAATGATAACAAAAGATGATTCCAAAAGAGTTTTGCTGCTTCTGCATTTTTATTCTAGGTGTCATGTTCCTGTTAAGAATACTTTCTGCAACTTTTTTTTTTAGTAAAAATGGAATCCATCTCCATTCACCAACTACCTTGCTATGCCCTGTGGGTAATGTGAGAAAAGTTGCCAAAATCACACTAAAATTACAGCTGGATTTATATGACATTTTGAGGGGGGAGATAGGAGAAGGAAGGGCCGATTTTGAAACATCATCATGTATGGGATATATATAATTACTTCATAGCTCTGAATTAGGCCTGAACTTGGAGTGAGAGGACTGAGTTCAAATCCTACCTCTGATGTTTATGTCCATGTAACCTTGAAAGAGCTATTTTCAGTTCTCCTTCTTCATCTGTAAAATTAAAGTGGTTGGACAAGCACTTTCTGTGGTAGCTTCAGGCACTATTGCGGTGGCTTCCAGCTCTAAAGCTATCATCCTATGATCTACTTTATAAATGTGGATTTCCTACTAACAGATTTTCTGCAACCCCATTTCCCTCTGCCCCTGCCCAAAACTCATTAAGCACCAGTGCCCCCTAGTGGTCCAAAAGAGTTCATGGTCTTCAAGTTCTTCATGACTTGGTGGACCATAGCACGCCAATTATGGCGTTTTCTTGCCAGAAATCCTGGTATGGTTTGCCATTTCCTTCTCACGACAGTCCTAGCTATGGACTAATGTCTCAGCGCTAAGAAAAGATTAGCTCATTAAATATGTATTGTTTCCCTAAAAGGGCTCTTAGGAAAAGCACAGGAGGAATGAGAGAGGAAATCCTGAGGTTTCTGGCCAGGTCAGGTTTGGCTTAGCTCCCCATTTGTTCCAACATTTTCCTTCTTCGTTTGGACAAGCAGGGGACGAAGACGGGAGGATTATGGGCTATGGTGCAGAAACTCTTGATGCTCTGAATGGGGCCACTGTATTTTTTTGTGTGTCCACCACACAGCTTGGAGGTCTAAAGTTGATTACAGACTTACCAAAGGCAGAAAGTTTCTCTGGAGTCTAAGCTTTTAGGTATGAATTGATTTAAACCTGTTATTTAACACCATTGGCTATTTCTAGTTTTTCTAAATGATCCAGTCAAACTGTAGTGTGTATATGTATTATATGTATATGTATACAACCATACGCACATATTTAATATATGTGTGTACATATAATATATATGTATACAAACACATATATTTAATATATGTGTGTATATATCATATATATATATATATACATTTTGAATTGTTCTATTTCTTAGAATGAAATAGCTTGTTTAAAATTTTTGTGTGAATGGAAGTCTTTCATCACTGTTATTTCTGGTAAATAACAATATATCAACATTCCTTAAGGCAGCTTAGAATAAAGAGGTCTGGACTGGAAATCAGAAAGAAATGAGTTTAAATCCTACCTCCGATACTTAGTAGCTGTAAGTGGGCGAGTCATTTAACTTTTCTGATCCTTGGTTTCCTCATCCGTAAAGTGGAGATGATGATAATACTTATAACATATACCTCCCCGTGTCATTGGGAGACTTAAAATGAAACAATGTTTCAAAAAATATCTTGCAAACTTCAAAACATCATAGAAATATCAATTATGTCTCAGGTTCAGAACTTTGCAGCTTTAGACTATGTATTTTTGGACAACTCATGGTTGGGTCTCAGTTTCCCCATCTGTTAAAATGCAGAGATTGAACTAAATAATATTTAAACTCTCTTCCTGCTTTATGTCTCTGACCTTCTGATTATCATATAATCACATACCAGTGTAAGCAGGGAGTGGCCAGTTGGCAAAACATGTGTAGAGTCCTAGAGAACTTACTTCTGGGAATATGTGATAATATATAATATAATTTTATATATATACATATATATATACACACATATATAAATATACATACATATATATGGGTGTATGTGTATATATATGTGTGTATCTGCATACACACATATATATACATATATACCCATATATATACATATACATATATATATAAATATACATACATATATATGGGTGTATGTGTATATATGTGTGTATGTGCATGTATACACACATATATACATATATACACACATATATATATATGTACATATACATATATACACATATATATATACATATACACACACACACACACACACACCCATAGATATATAGGTAAAGCCCTGCTCTCCACTTCAGTGCATGTGTAGGTGAGAATTATATCTTCTCCCTTGGCCACATGGTAAAGAAACTGACTTTCATTGGCCACTGAGATTGAACAAAAGATAGCCTGAGGAACAATTCTGCCCTTTTTCTTTCCAGGTGTCCAGGAAGGAGGCTGAACTATTATAGAACTCAGGTTGGAAGAAAGACCTCAGGCCCTCTCTCACCCTGAACCAGCAGCATGAACTTACAGACCATTTTTTGCCTTAATTCTTACCTACCCTTCCTTGATCATCGAATGGGTGAGGCCTCAGGCAAATTGAGACCTGTTAAAGACTTTAGCTTCAAAAGGCGAAGGTTTCCCATTGCATCCTAGGCCATCTCCACTTATCCCAATCTCTCTCTCTGGCCACTGGACCCAGATGGCTCTGGAGTGGAAAGTGAGGCAGGTGACCTTGCCCAGCCCTCCCTCCCTTTCATCCAATTCACTTGTATGTCTTAGCATCGCCTCCCTAATGTCATGCTCCTCTTTGAGAACAAGTAGAAAATGACAGCAACAACCTATTATCTGCTACAACTAAGCTAGCACCACCAGTGGATTATATGGCCCTGTTCTAGTGGACATAAAGAAATAAGTTTGTGGCTCTGCTGTTGCTTCTGTCCCTGTTGTGCCCATTCTTTCCTTCGTAGATGGAGGAGTTTTGGCAGTAGAATGGACTAGGGATCATCGCCTTGTGAACTTTGGAAGACTGAGAGAGCCAGGACGGGAGTCGGGTGCCTGGGATGTGGAATAGTAAGGTGAATTAACCACTCATCCAGTCAGTATGTATCTGCCTAACAGAGGCCTTAAACCTAGGTTTTCTTAACTTGGAAGCCAGTTTTCTCTACATTACATACAGAAGGATCACAGATATAACGCTAGGTGAGATTGTAGAGCATGTGGGTCCTCTCAGAGGATCTGTGCAGTCAAAACTCTTTTCACCAGAATACTAAGATGTCATTTGTCTTTTCTACTTTCTACTCATGAGTCTACATTTCTACAGCAGAATTTTCAAGAGATTTTGTGATTCATGAATTTAAAACGTTGCTGTTAACTTGAAGACCATGTTAATATCTCGCCTGTGGAAAGGGATCTTTCGTTTACAGACAAACAACTCCACAGAGATGGCTAGATTTGTTAGTTTGCTTGTATTGGTCCGGCAGCAGCATCAACTAATCTTCAAAGATCTTTGATGTCAGTGCTTGGTAACAAACACAAGCATCGCTTGTGAAATAATTTTTTTGAACCTCATGGTTTATCCAGAAGCAAAAATAATGGTAAGTAAAACTGCTGAAACCTTAGTTCAAACCAATGAAATGGCTCCAAATTGTGCCGGGAAACGATGTATTTCACACTGCTGTGCTCTCAAGGTTTAAAAAATGCCAGTTTTATTAACAAATGCCCTTGATGGAGCGATAAAAAATTCCAAAAATTGTGACCATCAAGTAGATATCTTTTTGATATTCTGTGTGATGAAATGGGAAGTATGATAAAGCAAAGCTGCTGCATGTCCAGTACAATGGTTGTCCCAGGAGATTCTGGGCATTCTCTCTGGCTGTCCCCCTGCCTGGAACTTTTCTCTCTCCTTGTCTTTGCCTACTGACTTTCCTGGCTTCCTTTAAGACCCAATTTAAATCTCATCTCCTACTTCCCTTTTGCTCCTTCCTGAGCCCCTCTTCATTCCAAAACTTTCCCTCTGAGAATTATTTTCTGTTTATCCTTAATATTGCTTCTTTCACATATGTATGTATGTATCTTTAAATGTTGTCTCTCCCATTACATTGTGAACATCTTGAAGGCAGGGACTGTCCTTTGCCTCTCTTTTTACTCCCAGCACTTAGCACAATACCTGGCACCCAGGAGGTACTCAATAAATGTTTACTGATTGACTGAAGAGAACCATTAATGTGATGGTTTGAATTGCAAACTGAACTAAACACTTTTTTCAAGGAACACCATTATTATTTGAAAGAATGACTGTAAGACAAACTATGGTTATCCTGTCTCAGCTATCCAACAGTCATTTTGGGGACAAAGAAAGAACAAAATTAACTTATCATTTCACAGAAAATAACCAAGAATATTTGTTGCTTCTGACAAAATTCAAACTTTCAAGTGAAAATTCAAATTTTGGAAAACTTATGAGTGTAAACTGTGAGCATTGTTTTTTTTTGTTTGTTTGTTTGTTTGTTTTGTTTTGTTTTGTTTTGTTTTGTTTTGTTTTGTTTCTCTTCCCAGATTATTTTTACCTTCCGAATACAATTCTTCCTTTGCAACAACAACAACAACAAAATTCGGTTCTGCAAATATATATTGTACCTAGGATATACTATAAGATATTGAATATGTATGGGAATGCCTGCCATCTAGGGGAGGGGGTGGAGGGAAGGAGGGGAAAAACTCGGAACAGAAGGGAGTACAAGGGATAATGTTGTAAAAAAAATTATCTATGCATATGTACTGTCAAAGAAAATGTTATAATTATAAAAATTAATAAAAAACAAAACAAAAAAAATTTGGAAGACTTGTTTCCTTCATCATTAGCTCGACAATGCCTTGGGTAGGTTACTTAATGTCTATTTGCCTCAATTTCCTCAACTGTAAAATGGGAATATTAATAACACCTACCTCATAGGGTCATTGTAACTTAATGTTTGTAAAACACTTAGCACAGTACCCTCTCAGCCAAGAGAACACTGTACACAGAAACAAGAAAATTATGTGATGATCAGATAGGGTGGACATGGCTCTTTTCAACAATGTTGTTTCAACAACAACAAGGCAGTTCTTTGAAAGAGCCATCTACATCCAGAGAGAGAACTATGCAGACTGAATGTGGATCAAAGCAGAATAATTTACTTTGTTGTCGTTGTTTGCTTCGTTTTTCTTTCTCATTTTCCCCCTTATCTGATTTTTCTTGTGCAACATGATAAATGTGGAAATATGTTTAGAAGAATCACACATATTTAACCTATGCTGGATTACTTGCTGTTTTGGGAAGGGGGGAGGAGGGGAGGGGAGGAAAAAAAAATTGGAATATAAGGGGAATATTGAAAACTATCTTTGCATGCATTTTGAAAAATAAAAAGCTATTATTATTTTTTTAAGTACCCTCTCAGAACCTAGGCAACTAGATGGTACATTACATAAGTGCTGAGCTCGGAGTCAGAAAAACCTAAGGTCAAATTCTGCCTCAGACATTTACTGACTACGTGATCCTGTGCAAGTCACTTAATTCGTTTTATCTTAGTTTTTTTTTTTAATGATACAATAGTTATTTAAGTAATACTTACAGCTTTTCCAATGAGATTGATGGTGATAGTAATAAATGTGACATTACATAATGAGATGGGTCAACATTTGAAAGATATCTATACCTCACTGAACTACTATTTTTTTAAATGACCCATTCATATGATCTTAGAAAATTGTATATAGGTAAAAGATCCATTCACAACAAGATAGATTTTAAGGTCATAGAGTCGATGTTCAATTGTTTCCTAACTCATCGTAACCCTGTTTGGGGTTTTCTGAAACAGGAGTAGTTTGCTATTTCCTTCCCTAGCCCATTTTACAGATGAGGAAACTGAGGCAAACAGGATTAAGTGGCTTTCCTGGAGTCATACAACTAGTTAATATCAGATGCTGCATTTGAACTCAAGTCTTCCTAATTCCACTCTATTTGCCACCTAGTCACTCAAGGCAAAGTAGAAGATTCTAACAAATCAAAATAATTAAAACTGTTTTCATTGTTGTTTCTGACTGGTAAAATTCCTAAATCCATACGTTGAATTATATTTTCTTGTTTGTTTGGGTTTGAGGGGGGGGCATGATTTTAAGTTGCCATTATGTTTCTTTTTAAAAAATAATCGCTTTTTATTTTTCAAAATACATGCAAAGATAATTTTCAATATCCACCCTTGCAAAACTTTGTGTTCCAAAGCTTTCTCTCTCCCTCCCCATCACCCCCCTCTCCTAGACAGCAAGTAATCCAATATAGGTTAAACATGTGCAAGTCTTCTAAACGTTGAATTATATTTTCTAGTAGCACATTCTTAGGCAGAGCATTCAATTTATTATTTTTATTAAATGCAATATCTTTCAACTTACATGGCTTAAATCTTCACTCTGAGAGTCATGTTTCGTAATACCAAGTTTTCCAGAGCTCTCGTGGTGTGCTTGATTAATTTTTTAAACTTTCTGAATGTTAGTTGATCCTTAGTACAATGCATTGAAAGTCATGAAAAATTTTCAAGAATGTGAATCGTATCTTCAACATAAAGAAGATCCAACTCACTTCCAGTTGATCAATGATGGACAGAAATAACTACACCCAGAGATGGAACACTGGGAAGTGAATGTAAATTGTTAGCACTACTGTCTTTCTACCCAGGTTATTTATACCTTCGGAATCCAATACTTAATGTGCAACAAGAAAATGGGATTTACACACATATATTGTATCTAGGTTATACTGTAACACATGTAAAATGTATGGGATTGCCTGTCATCAAGGGGAGGGAGTAGAGGGAGGGAGGGGATAATTTGGAAAAATGAATACAAAGGATAATATTATAAAAAAAAATACTCATGCATATATACTGTGGAAAAAATTATAAATAAAACTATATATATATTTTAAAAAAAAAGAAAAAAAATCCCGAAATGGATCACAAAGAGTCAGACATGACTGAAATGTTGAACAATGACAAAATCTGGGAGAATCTTAAAAAAAAAAAAAGAATGTGAATCGTTACAGCAAATTCTTAGAAGAAATTAATGTTAGCAATCTCTTTACAAAACCAGAATAAAGAGAAGAATGAGATACCTACCAGAGACGGGCAACATGTGCAGTAGTAGCTGACAAACTACTGCCGTTCAGCTCCATTTCAATAATTTACTGATTTTAATTACTTCAATGTCAGATTCTTTAACTACAGATTCTAGCTCAGTCTGATTTTTATTAGATTGGTGACAAGAAGAATACATTTTATACAGTAATATTTTTAAATGATTAACTTGTTTTATTTCAGAGATTGAATCAACTGATAATTGCACTTGGTTTAACAGGAAAATTTTCTAACACCGTTGCAGCTACCCGAGACTTTCTTTCCAGCATTGTATTAGCACCAGCAGAACAAAATGTAATTCAATTCATTTTCAAGATTCATTATTAAAATCATAATTGTTTCAAGTAGACAACAGAAAATACACTGTGCTGTAATTGCTATCAATTCTGACCAACAAATAATGGAGAGCTCTGAATTGTCTATGTAACAACAGGATTGCAAATTCCTAAAAATTTAACAATTGGCTCCAAGCTGGCTCGGGCTGTGCTACTTGCTAGATATGTCTTGACTGTGCCTCAAAAAATCTCTTCAAGTCTTGAAGTGTCCAGCTGTTTCAGGGGTTGGTAAGCTTAACTTTATAAAGGCCTCAAAGGACGCGGCCAAGCTTTTCCTAGCCAATTTGGAATTCCAGTTCAAAGATTTCTTTCGTACACACCTGGCTTTTATATAGCAATTCTGTAGAGGAAATTGGCATTTGTTATATTTTATTTTTAAAATTTAGTGACCCTGGCCTCAGACAAATACTATAAAAATGGAATTCTCCTCTACAAATATTATGCTTGTTAGACATGTCAACTGATTACTCGTCATATTAATATTTATTTTTAACAATCTAATTATTTTCTCATTTACTAGCTGTTTGGTCAACCAAATCCCACTTTATATCTATCTACCTGGCAAAGTGCTACTTAAAGAAACCCTTGGGTGACATAAAGCAAAGACTTCTTTTTAGACTTTCTCCTCAATCCTCTTCGTGCAGAAGTGAGTATACTGGTTTTGGGATGGGGGACCCTGGGTTTGTTTCTATTACTAACCAAATGGGTGAGCTCTAACCACCATTTTTCCTCTCTAGCTTTTAGTTTTCTCATATGTAACATAAGTAGGTAGGACCACCTGCCCACCAAACCCTCCTCCTTCTTTCTCTACATCTATTAGCCTATGAGCTGTTCTATAAAACTGGGTTTTCCATTTGTCGATTTTCTTGTCATGTCCTTTTATGTAAAAGACTTCCTGTCATCTTGGTTAACTTGGTGGCAGTAAATCCAGTGATCTTTCATATTATTATAGTTTAATATTTCATTGATTTTGTTGTCATATAAACATTAATCCCTTGCCTTCATATTCTAGAATATTTTCAATTAAACATTATACATGTGGCCACATATTATTATTAAGATATTATTAAGTAGATGAGGATATTATTGTTAAGATTTTAGCACATACAGACATATGAAAAAACATGTCTAAGTTAACCATATATCTTAAAGGGCTCTTTATTCCTTTCAATCATCCATCTGAGGGGTCATCTTGAGAGAACTGGAAAATTCTTAGGAATATTTTCTCTCCAGGGATGAAATTAGGAACAAGAATTCCCCTTGTTGACCAAGTGAAGGGCCTTTTTCATGTTTTTTCCTTCAAAGTTGTGCTCATGGACAATGCAGAAATGTCAGTTTCCTTGAATAGATATTTGTCCAATGTCCCGAGGCTCCAGGGTTACTGGGAATTGGCCTGCCTGTCTGCTATGGCAGGCCAATTATCTGAGAAGAAAATTTTGAGAAAGCCCTCACTGTTTCGGACGGTCCTAAGGTAGTTAGGATTCTCACTTGTAAAAAGCAAAATCGCTGCCCCCTCCCCCCAGATACAGTGCCCTCCATCCCCACCAGTGCACTCGTCCAATGAATGGCTTTCAAAAGCTCTGAGAGGTGTGGTCAGAAACTATCTCTGCACAATCTCAAATTAATCATTGTCAAAATGAGAATGGTAGTATTTGCCCCCATCTCACTCATGGGATTGTTGAGAGGAAAGGGCTTTGTATAACTTTTAATATCTATTATTATAATTATTATTATAACTATTATTATAATATCTAATAACTATCAATAAGTTTTAATATGATGAATAAAAAGAATGAGTCCAGATAATTGAGGACCTTGGAAACCAGCAAAAGAACTGGGGGTTTCTAATGGTAGGAAGTTGGTGTTTATCCTTCGTTTTCAACCAGGATCAGTGACATCATGGAGTGAGTTCTTGACTTGCGCGTAAATTGGGTTTAAGGGAGACCAAGTTGTTTTTTTTTTGTTTGTTTGTTTGTTTTTTTTTTAATTAATTTTATAATTATAAAAATTTTTTTGACAGTACATATGGATGAGTAATTTTTTTATAACATTATCCCTTGTATTCATTTTTCCAAATTATCCCCTCCCTCCCTCTACTCCCTCCCCTTGATGACAGGCAA
Organism: Sminthopsis crassicaudata; assembly: GCF_048593235.1. NCBI lineage: Eukaryota > Metazoa > Chordata > Mammalia > Dasyuromorphia > Dasyuridae > Sminthopsis > Sminthopsis crassicaudata. Next base: position 8,526,934 of record NC_133623.1, on the reverse strand, counting down.
TCCCATATATATTAAATGTGTTACAGTATAACCTAGATACAATATATGTGTGTAAATCCAATTTTCTTGTTGCACATTAAGTATTGGATTCCAAAGGTATACGTAACTTGGGTAGATAGACAGTAGTGCCAACAATTTACATTCACTTCCCAGTGTTCCTTCTCTGGGTGTAGCTACCTCTGTCCATCATTGACCAACTGGAAGTGAGTTGGATCTTCTTTATGTTGAAGATTTCCACTTCCATCAGAATATATCTTCATACAGTATTGTTGTTGAAGTGTATAATGATCTTCTGGTTCTGCTCATTTCACTCAGCATCAGTTCATGTAAGTCAAGGGAGACCAAGTTGTACAAAGTCATCAGTCCCACTGTCTCTCCTGAGTCGGTGAAGACAGCTGACAATGCCTGGGATGCAGTGCATGACCTTGGCATCTTCCGTAAGTAACCAGGCTCTAAGGGTCCCATACTCCACCTGCTTCAGTCACCTTCACGGTGAAACAAATTGTTCTCATCCACCCATTTGACCAGGGAAAGTCTTCATATATCTGGGGTAGGTATCCCCCTAACTCATTGACAGGTTAGAGGTCTGTCAGTTATCCTCCAAGTGGTTTAACCTGTCTGCTGAGACAGTTGACCAGGATGTGACGCTGAGCCTGCTCCAGCTTCCTGGAGCTACAGGGGAGAGTTGGAAAAATGAAGTGGACGTCAAAGGTGGAGGAGCAGCTCTGAAAATGTCTCAGCAAACCCCCACTGCAGTGGTGTTAGTCATCCCTAAACATCCCATACTTACCCCCAATGTCACCGAGAACTTTTGGCTGGAGGTACCATGAGAGTAGCTGTGTTTAAAGAAGATTAGTCTGGCTGTGCTATGGCTCATGATCTGAAGGAGGCCCCTGGGTCCAGGGAGGTCAACTAGGAGTTTATTACTGTAACCCAATATTCCTTGGCAGGAGACAGGGCCCAGACTTGGTCAGTAGCAATGGGAAAAAAGAAGAAAAGTTGGAAAGGAAAGGAAAATGAAAGGGAAATAGTAAGGTTCTGAGAGGTCATGTGACATAGTGGAGAGAGCTCTGGGTCTGCAATCAGAGGGCCTGGGTTCAAATACCACTTCTGATGCCTACCATCTGAGGCCCAGCTTCCTCCTCTAAAGTGAAGGCATTGAACTAGATGGACTAGACTATGAGCCTTCAGTCCTAGTGACAAATTGAGTATGGAAGAATATGTCAAAGCTGGGAGGCCTGGGAAACTGGCTTTGCCATTAAGTGAAACAGGGAAGTTGGAAGAGGAAGCTGATATGGGGGAAAAGATAAGGTCAATTATCAGTTACTCATAAAATCATAATTTCAAGCTAGAAAGAACTTCAAAGTCCATCTAGCCCAGCCCTCTCATTTTAAGAGAGTAAACTGAGGCAGAAGGTGACTTTGGCAAGACCGCCAAGACAGTAAATATTGGAGATGGGATTTGAACTCAAGAAAGTCCTCAAGCTCCAAAGCCAGGATGCTTTCCACAGTATCATATAGTAGACGGTGTGCTGGACTTGGGGTTACAAAGACCTGGCTTCAAATTCTACCCCAATGCTCATTTTGCTTGATGACCCTGGGAAAATCAGTTCACTACTCTGTGCTTCAACAGCATCATCTGTAGGACAGGAAGAGCAGTGTCTACAACCCCTGTCACCATAAACACACACACACACACATACACACAGAATACATATACACACATGTGCACATACATATTTACACACTTGTTTTAAGGACTCAAATAAGTAACCAATTCACATTTATTGAGCACATACTAGGGGCCAGCACTGTGGAGACAGAGATAAAAACAATTTCTGCTCCTATCTGCATTGTATCTGCAGGGTGAATAAATGAATACATTCAAAAATACATCGGAGGTTAGAAAAAGGGGGGGAAGGGAGCTGGTGACCCCAACTGGGAGCTGAGGAAGAAATGTCAGGAAAAATGTCACTTGAGCAAAATTTTGAATAAAACGAAATTCCGAGAAGTGGGATGGGAGCACACTCCAGGAATTTAGAACAACCAGTGGAAAGGTGGGGAGACGAGAGATGGAGCCCCATATTTGAGAAAGAGCAAGGCTAGCTTTCCTGGAAAATTTGACTGGAGTTTGAGGTGATATTATGACCCACTCCTACTACCCACCACCATCTACTCTCTAGAGATGCAAGTGTTGTGGAAATTAACAAAGCAAATAAAAAATAAAAAACTATGGGAAAATTATTTTCTAATGTGATATAAATTGTTGACATCAAGTGTTTTTGACTTCAGATAATTTCATTTCTTCCAGGAAGGTCAAATTAACATTCAGTAAGGTTTTATTTGAATATGCCTGTTCTAAGCTAATGCAATTAAGACTTTATTACATCCAGATTATAGTTTCATATTCTTTCACCTAGGGCAAAATTAGGGTCCAGGAGGAAGCTGCTAGAGCAAATACAAAAATAATTACTCCTAGAGAAAGGATAGACTAAATTCTTTTGGATTTGAAGGGGAAGATGGGCATTATGGTAATTCGATCTTAGGGAAGAAAACCTGGGGCCAGATGAGGGAGCAGGGTCATACTGTGTGGCACAAGATGTCTCTGTCAGAAAAACTTGCTCTAAAGAACTTTTCCCAGTTTGCTGCTTTCCTTCTAATGTTAGAGATTTTGATTTTGTTTCTGCAAATCCTTATTTAATTTTATGTAATCAAAATCATCCATCTTATTTTCCATGGCCTTATCTTGTTTGGTCATAAACTTCCCTTATCTATAAATCTGAGAAGTACATTTTCCCATGCTCCCCTAATTCACTGCTCTCACCACCTTTCATGTCTAAATCATTTATCCATTTTGACCTTATCTTGCTACACAAGGTGTGACTAGTCTGGGAGTAGTTTCTGCCAAACTGCTTTCCAGTTTTCCCAGCAACATTTCTCAAATGGTGAGTTCTTACCCCCAAAGTTTGCATCTTTGGGTTTATAAAGCATTAGATTCCTATAGTCTTTTACTCAAAGAGGTTGTTGTTTGTCCTGCTTTCTTGAAGATAGCAAAGAGGCAATGCCATGACATGCCAGTGAGTTGGGTTTAAGTGAGAGAGGCCTCTGCAAGGTCACCTGCCTCACTTTCCCCTCTAGAGCCATCTGGGTCTAGTGGCCAGACATAGATCAGGACAACTGGAGATGGCCCCAGATGCAGAGGGAGACCTGGCCCTTTGTAAGCTAAGGTCTTTAACAGGTCTCCATTTGACTGAGGCAACACCCATTCAGTGATTGAAGCTACACATAGCAATTGGGACAAAGAATGGCCTCCTTCACTGTAAGCACTGTTACAGGTAAGCACTGTTATATCCCCATTTTACAGAGGTGAAAATTAAGGCTGAGTAAGGTTACATTTTTGCCCAGAGTCATACAAGTATCTGAGGTGAGGTTCCCAAAAAAATCTAAGTAAATAAATAAATGGTTTAATTAACCAGGAGGGATAGACCCTCAGGGTTTCTGGTCCAAGCAGAAATGACTGCTATTTATAGTCAGTCTGCATCAATCAGGACCCAAACAACCACTTAAAGGGACTTGGCCTAGGACCTTGGTCAAGTCTTCTTTCCATTAGCATACATCCTCGAGCAGAGTCAAGGAATAAAAAGTATAAAAAACACTATCTAAAAGTGTATTGTGTATCTAATCTTTTCCCCTGATCTATCTTGTGTTTCTTACCAGATTGTTTTCACAATTATAGTTTTGTAATATGTTTAAAATCTAAAACTGCTGGGTTGTCTTCCTTAACATTTTTTTCCCTTGATTCCCTTGATAGCCTTGATCCTTTGGCTCTTCCAGATGATGGAAGACCTTAAGATATGAAGAACAGAGACAGAAGTCTCCTGGCCCCTGTGGATAGGAAATACTGATGATTGCCTCCCCCAACACATTCAGAGAGTGACACCCTGGAACAAAGTCCCATCTACTCTGCCCTAGTTAGAGCTCCAATTGGAGCTGTAATATTAGTGGTACAGGTGAAAACCCATCCGTATTCTCTCGTCCCGAAAGGTTCTTGTCCTCGTCCTTTTATAAATATTTCATAGAGGATCTGCCCAGGACATCGATCCTGAGTATTATGGGACTTTGTGAATGCCGATGCAACACTGGGTAATCCACCTGTATGTCCATAGAAATGGGAAAGTAAACCAAAAAATTGACAACACTTGATCTGGGCATTCCTCCACTGTCAGATCTCTGACTGCCTAAGATTTAATAGATAAGCCTTGGGAAATCGCTTGAGCCACAGAGATGTTAAATCCTTTCCCCATGTACATATAATCCTAGATTGTTTTGACTAGAAGTTCAAACTTCAACAAACTGTGCCGTGGTAACCCGATGGTTGTTAATAATTATAATAATAATCATGATGGTGATGGTGATGGTGATATCATTTGTAGAGTTCTTTGAAGTCACAAACTAATATGCAGATGTTATCTCATTTGAGTCTCACGGCAATGCTCATAGGGAAGCACTGTTACATCCCCATTTTACAGAGGGGAAAATTGAGACTGAGCAAGATTAAGTTCTTTGCCCAGTCATACAAGTATCTGAGGTGAGGTTCCAAACTGTCTTTCCTGAGTCCAGCACTCTTAACTACTGTATCACTTAGATAGGGTAGGTATTCTCCTTCCCATTTTACAAATGAAGAATAGCCTGATGAAGCTTGTCATTTGCCCAAGGTTTATTAACAGCTCACATCGACCTTTCCATGTACCTTATAATCTCTTGAACACACCAGCTCGCACTCCTTTCCTGAGATTACCGTCTCGCTGGGTTTATATGCCCATCGCTGGTTTGTTCCTTTTCCAAATTAAGCCGATACACCCGGAATGGGCAGTTCTTGCCCTGCAGTTTGGGGTGTCCTTCCCAAAAGACAAGAAAAGCTCAATATCCTAGCATCTAGAGTTGAAAGGGATTGGTAAAATCATTGGTCCTAAAAAGAAAATCACATGGTCAAGATGGCACGCACTCGTACATGACAGAAATGAGACTTAAACCTAGGTCCTTGGATTCTCTTTAAGATGTTTTCTAATCCCAACCCCCATCCTCTCCCCTCTAGAAGTGAGAGTATAAAAGACTTGACAGAATGATTGTACCACCCCTGCTGGGGCATCTGTGAATAAGCTGTGTGTCTAATGCATTAGCCACAGTGATTCAGTCATCTGATCATGTATTTGTTAAGTGCTCACTGTGTGTGCTAGGCTGTGTGTATGCATGCCAGGCAGTGGGCTATCAGAAGGGCAGAATCCTGACTAGGGTTATTGCTTGAGGAGCTTACTGGGAGATGATTCCTACATAAATAAGAATCTATAGAAAAGATCCAAAGTAAATACAAGATGATAGGGGAGGAGGCTGGCGTTAGCTCACCATGGGGGTCTCAGAAAAAAACTCCATATAGAAGGTAGCCCTTGAGTTGAGGCCTAAATAAAACAAGGGATTTTGCCCAGCAGGAGAGAAGGGAGGGCAGCACCAATCACAAGGCACAGAATGCTGCTGTAAGGAGGCCCTTTGGACTGGACCATAAAGTGTGAGAAGGGGAAGGATTTGTTAATAATATTGGAAAGACAGACCAGGGTCACATTGTTCGGACCTTTAATTGCCACCACTGCTAATCCCCCCAAGAAAGACCTCAACAGAGGAGGCCGTGGGGTCACTTAGTTATCACTGAGTTTTAAACATCAAGAAAAGAAGGAAGATGGAAGAATTCTCCTGGAAAGCTGAATGTGACTGTGGGCCACAAAGAAATTGCACATTCAAATGAATTCTTCTCAGTTTACATGTCAAGCCTTCTTCTCCCTCCATTAGCATGCATAATTGAGTGGAGTCTGTGAATAATAAGCATACAGAACAAGACCTAAAAGCTGTAGTGTGCTGATAAATAGTTCACAGCTAGCTCTTGAGGGGGGGGGGAAGGGGAAAGGGGGATGTATGGCAGAACACACTTTTAACGTTTAATATACAATATTAACATTTTTTCCATCACTTTCTTAAGTCATATCCTTAATTTTTTCCAAATCAAAAGGAGTGTATCTTCTCCTTTTTTGAGCTGAAGAGTCAAGCTCTTCAATCACAGGGTCATTTTTTGCCTTAAGCAATGCCTTTTCTAATTGTGTCATAGGCTGCTTCATAGGTGGTGCTGAATGTGTTTCTGCCTCTCCCCCTCCTCTTTCTCCCTCCACCCATGAAGGGCTAATTGAGGGAGGGAGGTGGGGCGAGGGGGGGGGGTAGGAAATGCTCCCGTTGTGAAAAGCCACACTCAGACTTGTACTTAATTCCATTCTTATCTGATTCTTCATCCTTTTCACCTAGTTTAGTTGGCACATCCCCCTCCTGCTCTTTCTTCTTTTTCTTTATTCTATAACATATAATTTCCTAAAGCCGGTTGTATTAAATTATATGTATTAACTGTGTCTTTGGAAACTGAGTCCATTTTTATTGTAGTATTGACAAAGTTGCTCTCCTACTAATTTCTACTCTTTTAGATTCAATTCTTTTTCCAAGAGTACTGAAGAGATGTGGACTGTACAGTTTCTAAAAGTTCAGTGATTTGCTCCCAAATTATAATCAAACCTTGGCTTTTCATAACTCTGACAATGCTCTCTACACATTTTCCTTGAAGAGAAACAGAACGCTGTATTCTAAACATCTGTCCCATTTTAGTTGAAATACTATTTTAACGCTTTAATAAAGTTTCCTTGTTATACGCACCCTAATTTCTGGGTCATGGAGATTTTTCCGCTGAAATCAGGATCGTGTCTGTCCCACATTTGGGTGCCAATTTGTAATGTTCTTCTCTAAATTATAATTGTTCTCTGGGAGCAGGTTTCTTGGGGAGCTTCTGGAGGCAGCTTTTGTTTCAGTTCAGATTCAATAATCACCTCAAATGCAGCCAGGAGTTAAAGTCCAAATCTTTTATTGTCTCCTTCAATGGCTTCTCTCCTTTCCTGGGGCCCAGTTAGCTTTAATAGAGGCCTATCTCTCTCCTTGGTTCCAAGAGCTTCCTCTGAATATCTCTGAATCCAAAGGTTTGTCTTTCAGCCTCCATCCAGCACAAAGGTGGAAGTTGGAATGAATCTGACTCCACCTCCAAGAGAATGGGCTTGTGGGCTTCTCCCGAAGCCTACTTGTGAATCTCCCGACGTCAATCCTAGTTGAGGCTCTTAGCTTATATATGCTGTCTAAAGGTGTGAACTCTAATGTGTGAACTCTCTTAAAGGTGTGAACTCTAAAGGTGTGAACTAAGTACATAAGCATTGTCTCTATCGATTCCAGTGACTTAGCACCTTGTTTCAATTCTGGCCCATAACAGTTGACAAACAGATGGGCTATCAGCTGCCTCACTGGAAGGAGTACCTCTGTCTGTGACATCATAAATCTGCTGATAAATCTGAGCACTAGTAGGAAGAGTTTGAATACAGGTCCTCTGATGGCAAGGCTATTCCTCGATGCTGCTCCCTATGGGAAAAATCCATTTTATGAATGAGGAATTGATCGTTGTTGTTGCTGTTACACATGAGAAAACTGAGGCACAGAGAGACGTGATCTTTCAACAACTGGTAAAAAAACCAGAAATCAAACTTAGCTCTGTCCCCAGCAGTAATGCTGACACTATCCTGGCTCCTAACCTAGGCCGTAACTCCCATGGACCCCTAGAAAGCCATGGGTGAAATGGCTGCAAATAGCTGCCAATGAAACCCAACCATGAACCCCCGGGGGAGCATGGAGGCATTCTTCTTGCTCCAACAGGAGAGGAGTTTCCTCTATGGATTTCTGATACCTATTTAACATGCTGGGAAAAGTGCTGAATTACAGCCAGGAAGGCTTGGGTTCAAATACCACCTCAGCCACTCACTTGAGCCTTAACTTCCCTAGACCTCAGTTTAGTCATCTTTAAAAACAGAAGCTCAATCTTGATGACTTCTGCACTTGTCTCCTGTTTAGGAGTTTTTATTCTCATATCAAACCCCATTTTTCTACAGGGGTGAGTCAAGGAGGAAAAACAATTAGGGCTACAATTCAACTGAACAATTCTGGCCAAACTCCTCTGTCTGCCTTGAACCCTGACGAGTCTCTGAGCCTCAGTGGGTTGCATCCCTTCTGCCCCATCCCAGGCTGGGAGTTCCCATATACCCTGGCTGAGTGGCAGCCATCCTATCCCTTCACAAGCACTCGGCCACTTACTTTCTCCCCCTCGCCATTTATTCTGCTCTTCCAACTACAGGCCTCTTCCTTCATCGAGAGGACACACAAGCAGTTGTCTGGAGACCATCAGGTCACTGGCATTCCATCTGTGCATTCCACAAGGGGCCGAGGAGGACAAGTGGCCACTGTTTGCTCAGCAGTTGCAAGCTATAAATTAACCAGATTGACAACTTTTCATCTTTAGTTTCAGGTTGTCAGGGTTTTTTTTTTCCCTGCATGGTTTAGCTTCTCAGAACTGAGCTCACAGTGTTGAAGATAACAATAAGTGACTACATAGCTACAAATGCAGCCTTTGCTGCTTCCTTTGAATAGTTCCTAGAATGATTATAGGATTTAGAAAGGAGTATTTCAAAAGGAAAACCAGCTTGAATTAAATTCCGGTTTATATTTGGTTTTATCAATGTCTTACCTAGGCCCGGGCCATTAGGACTTTTACCAAGGGTGCTGAAAAGGAGGGAGGTCTATTCCTCTCCCAAGGGGTCAGGCTTCATGCTCTTCCCCAAGCCACATAATATGTGGCAAGACCACCACTCCAGTCCCTCTCACAACCTTGGCTTGTCATCCTCACAAGGGTCCTCTCCCAGGACGCGTCTTCCCTCCCCCATTATGCCTCCATGCCACAGGATGCTGCTATTAGACTCTCTGAGAGATGGCTCGTCCCCTATCTTGGTGGAAATACAGCTGCCTGGCTGTAGTGCACATTACTCTTAATCTTTTCCTTAATTGGCCCTATAAAACAGGAATTATCATGTGCGTGTGTACACATACGTGGGCATGTACACGGGTGAGTTTTAAGAAAACTTGTACAAATATTAGACCCTTTTCCATATGGGATAATGGTCCCCATTTTATATTGCGCCAAACTGGGGAGCCCAGAAGCTGAAGGGTCATGAGATTAGCAGAAGTGGGGTGGCTCTCAGGAGAAAGCTGTGCTGTCTGTTATTGTACTGTCAACCCCAGGCTCGGGTGGCAGTGGGGTACAAGGAAGCTGAGGATCCCAAGTCCTGAGCAGAGCTGCAGGCCAGGCACTGAGGATACCAGCAAAGCCCAGAGACGGATCTGTTATTCTTGATAAGTCCCAATAACCATTTAGGAGCTTATGTGATAGGGAGAGGGAGGGAATACAGATCTCAGATGAGCATAGCATAAACTGAGATCAAAATCCAGAGTATCTACGAGTCTGGAATGGGAATCGAGAGAGGTTCAAGAGTGTGGAGGACCAGCTTCTGAAAGGTCCAGCACCAGGGATTAGGAAGCCAAGCACTGGCAGGACTTGGGAAGAACTGGGCTATAAGGCAGAGAGCCCAGGTGGTGGGCACTGCCTGTGATCAGTGGGACCAAGCAAGAACAATTCAATACCGAACTGATGAGTGGCCCCCATAAAACCTATGGATGCCCGCCTATGGGCAGAATGGTCCTGGGAGTCTATCCATGGTCAAGCCTTTCTTCCATGACACTTCCCACAAGTAGCTATGGAGCATCTGCCTGAAAAGCTCTAGCAAGAGGGTACCTGCGACAGTGGGGGGCAACTCCTTCTGCTTTGGCCCAGCTCTAATTGCTAGCAAGCTAAACCTTCTTCTGAACCTGCAATCCATGCACTGCTGCAACCTCTGCCCTCTTGGAACAAGTTGAGCAAATCTCTTCCCTCTTCCACACAGCCTTCCCTAAATCTTCTCTGGATTCAAGAAAGTCAGTTTCTTCAGTTGCCCTTCACATGGGCACGATCTCTCCCTTCTTCCTCCATCCTTTGCCACAGGCTCATAGATTTACAGATGGCAGGGACCTTTAAAGATTAGAACCAACCCCCTCATTTTACAGATGAAAAAAACTAGGGCCCAGAAGTGGCTGAATTGCAATCACACAAGTAGTAGAACCAAGATATGAGTCTTTCCATTTTTCAATGAAATCTTTCCTAACTTCAAGATGCAGAATAAGACATACATTTTCAGCTGTAGCCAATGAGGCAGTTTGTTTTGCCTTCTTATGTCTATTTTAAATAGTTTTTTTAATTCCCAGGGATCCTTTGGCCCAACAGTGCCAGTACCTGGTCTGTATCCCTATGATTTACAAATCATAAAGGAGAGAAAAGGAGCCATATGTATGAAAATGTTTGTAGCAACTCTTTTTATGATGGCAAAGAATTGTAAAATGAGCACATGCCCATTAATTGGGGAATGGCTGGATAAGCTATGGTATATGAAGGTAACAGAATATTATTGTTCTATAAAAAATGATGAACAAGCTGATTTTAGGAAGGCCTGGAGAGATTTATATGAACTGATGCTGAGAGAAACAAGCAGAACCAGGAATACATTGTACACAGTAACAGCGAATTTGTGCAATTAACAATGATCAGCTATGCTTCAGTGATCTAACCCAATCCCAATAGACTTTGGACAGAAAATGCCATCTGTATCCAGAAAAAGAACTTTAGAGACTGAATGTAAATCAACAACGTGCTATGTTCACTTCTTTTTTCTGTTTTTTTTTCCTCTCGTGATTTATCACTTTTGTTCAGATTTTTCTCTCTCAACATGATTGATAAAGAAATGTGCATTTAAAAAGTTAATATACATGTGTAACCAAAAAAAAAAAGAAAACAAATTTCCAGGGGGATGAGAAAGAGAAAAGAAATGCTTATTAATTGAAAGAAGTTTTTAATTTTTAATTTTAATTTTAAAATTTAAAATTTTAATTTTAATATTATATTTTTATCTTTAAAATTAAATTTTAATGTTAATTTAAAAAACATCTTTCCTAAAACATAGCACCTAGAACTAATGTTGGATTCCATGTGGGATCTGATTAGGGCTGAGTACCGTGGCATCATTTCCTCCATCCTGGACACAATGGCTCTCTTCAGGTAGAGCTCTACCAAGACTTTGCCCCTGAGCCCACAGCTCCACCTTTTGCAGTTTTCTTCCCTTCAGGACTCCAGGGAATCCCAGGGCACAACTCCATCTAGACTAGTGAAGACAGCTGCAATTCACATCATTTATCAGGCATTTCCCTAAGGATCTCCCCTGTGCTGGGCAACTTATTCCTAAGCCCCTTTTCCATCTTCAGTCCTTCCTTTCTAGTTTTATTTTTATTTCAACTGCCAATACAAGCCAGAGCTATTTTTACTTTAGTGCCCCATTCACTGAGGGAAAATTATTGCAAATTTGCAAAATACTAGTGATGTAGGCAACACGGGTATTAGCTCATTTGACAAATGAGGAAACTGAGATGCAGAGAAGTTAGACAGTTTACTAATGCTCACACAGCTAGTAAAATAACACAGGTGGTATTTGAACTCAGGTCATTCCTAGCCAAGTCCTCCTGCTTGGATTTGCCCCTATCTCTGGCCTACAATCGCTTTCTCAGCATGGTTATGGAGTGCTAGCTCACTTTTTCCTCATAGAAATCTCTCTGAGCTAGTCCCCAATTCAGTGATCACTCCCCAAGATAGACATTGTCACCACCAACCCTTATCTGGCTTTGAGATCCATTTTCTTTTTTCATCTTCTTTCTCCCCCATCACACATCCAAGATTCCCTGTCATTTCTCTGGTCGCCATCTTCACATGGACTGGGTTTTACTTCACTAGGACCATATCTCCATGTCCATATATATCACCATGTCAAATCTCTGTGACTTATTGGTAGAGGTGCCCTGTCCCCTTCCAGCTCATTTCCTCTCTGCTTCAGTAAACAGACTTTGTGAATTCCTGATGATTTTTGGGTCATGAGCCTTTCCAAATCTAGGCCCATCTCCACACAGTCCTTGGAGGACTGTTGCTGGACCCATAGCCAGAGATTCTCCCAGCTCTGACTGGGAGTTTGTATCCTGTGACCATAGCTTTGGATGCCGCAGCGTCACCCTGTCATGGTGATATAGTGGAGATCTGTTAGGATTACTAAGTGAGAACTCGGGTTGTCTGGATAGTGACAAGGTGAGAATTCAGGTTGGACAATTACAAGGTGAGAACTCAGGTTGACTTGATGGAAGGAGCAGGCTCATTGGCTGAGGTGGTTCTTCCCAGAAGCCCTTGCATTATCCCACGCCCATTCTCTGGGAGAATAAAAGAGAGGACTCCCAGAGATGGAAGAAGACTCTGCACTACATCTGGCTTGACGGGGCTCTCTGCAGGAAGGGAAGTCACTTCTAAGGACAAGAGTTAACAGCAACTGCCTGGAGACAACGGTTCACTACAGGAAGAAGAATCTGTCGGAGAGATTTGAGTAGAAGACACAGCAGATCTCTTCCCAGAGAGTGATCCGGCAGCTTCTGGAGACGACAGCTCGCTACAGAGATCCACCATGAAAACTCAACTGGAAGGATGAGTCTCCCTGCCTGAGCACACAGGCTTAGCCTCCACTCCCAGAATCATAAGGACTCTGTTTCTACTTGAAGCCCTCTAGGAAGACGGTACCCATCACACATCCTCCATCTGACACTAGCTGTGTGACCCTGAATGAGGCCCTAGACTTCAGTTTCCTAATTTGTATTATTTAGAAAAAGCCGAGAATACCTGCCTCACAGGGTAACCGTGAAGCTCAAACGAGATAATACATGTAAAATGCAGAGCATATCCAAAAGCACCATAAAAATGTCAGCTATTATTTAGGAAGTTAATTTTTCTTAATAGTAAAGCCATCTATCACTTCAACTTGCCTTTTCACCACCAATGGCATTTAATGCAAGTAAATTTGCATTTACTTCAAATCAAGTTTCATTTTACTGTGATCACTAACGTTTGGGATTTCAGCAGTCTGGGAAGTTAGGTTTTTTTCCTTTATTAAAGTTTTTTTATTTTTCAAAACATATGTAATTCTTCAATATTAGCCCTCACAAAACCTTGTGTTCCAAAATTTCCCCTCCTTCCTCCCACCCCCTCCCCAGATGGCAAGTGATCCAATATATGTTAAACATGTTAGAAATATATATATGTATATATATATATATATATATATATATATATATATATATATATATATATATATATATAATCCAATATAGACATACATATTTATACAATTATATTACTCCACAAGAAAAATCAAATCAAAAAAGAGAAAATAAATGAGAAACAAAATAAAAAGCAAGCAAATAATAACAAAAAGAGTGGAAATGCTATGTTGTGATCCCCACTCAGTTCCCACGGTTCTCTCTCTCGGTGCAGATGGCTCTCTTCATCACTGAACAATTGGAACTGGTTTGAATCATCCATTGTTGAAGAGATCCACGTCCATCAGAATTGATCGTCGTATAGTCTTCTTGCTGCCGTTCTGCTCATTTGGGAAGTTAGGTTTTAAGCAGTTTCAATTTGCATATTCCACATGAAATGACTGACTTTCACATGTAGCTTCTAGACATGCTTTGGGAAGGGTGGAAGAGAGTTGGAATAAAGCAGCAAGGACAGCTTGGTCCCTGAGACTGATGCTGATAGATGATTCTAAAAAATGATTTAGGACCAGGAAGGGAAGTTGGAACTCTCAGAAGCCATATGCCTCTAGCACTACTTAGCCCATGGCTTCCCATGTCTGAAAAAGTCACCTTAGAATGCTTACTTTGGTGCTACAACTTGAACCTTGTTTCCACGCTTGGAAAAGTTCCCTGAGAAGGGACAACGTCCCAGGGGATTTCAAAGTTTCAAAGAAATGCACGTCCATCCACTAATACATTGTTGGTGGAGTTGTGAAAGAATCCAGCCATTCTGGAGAGCCATTTGGAACTATGCCCAAAAAGTTATCAAACTGTGCATACCCTTTGACCCAGCATTGCTGTTATTGGGATTATATCCCAAAGAAATACTAAAGAGGGGAAAGGGACCTGTATGTGCCAAAATGTTTGTGGCAGCTCTTTTCGTAGTGGCTAGAAACTGGAAACTGAGTGGATGCCCATCCATTGGAGAATGGTTGGGTAAATTATGGTTTATGAAGGTTATGGAATATTATTGCTCTGTAAGAAATGACCAGCAGGAGGAATACAGAGAGGTTTGGAGAGACTTAAATCAACTGATGCTGAGTGAAATGAACAGAACCAGAAGATCTCTGTACACTTCAATGCTGTATGAAGAGGTATTCTGATGGAAGTGGATATCTTCAACATAAAGAAGATCCAACTCACTTCCAGTTGATCAATGATGGACAGAAACAACTACACCCAGAGAAGGAACACTGGGAAGTGAATGTAAATTGTTAGCACTACTGTCTGTCTGCCCAGGTTACTTATACCTTCGGAATCTAATACTTAACGTGCAACAAGAAAATTGGATTTACACACATATATTGTATCTGGGTTATACTGTAACACATGTAAAATGTATGGGATTGCCTGTCATCAAGGGGAGGGAGTAGAGGGAGGGAGAGGATAATTTGGAAAAATGAATACAAGGGATAATATTATAAAAAAAATTAGTCATGCATATATACTGTGAAAAAAATTATAAATAAATAAAATTTAAAAAAAAAGAAAAAAAGAAATGCAGGTCCATCAAAATCAGTCCTTAATAATAAGTCAAAATATGCTTTTATAATATTCAGCTATTTTATGTGTGTTGGGGCGGGAGCTTAGTGGGGTGAAGGTGCCTTAGGCTTGGTCCAAGCCTTTGGCTTAAAAGACAAAAAAGAAAAAAATAGCTCACACTTAAATATCAGTGTCTTAAGCTCTCACTATAATTTGCATCTGTAATCATACAGAAAATGGACATTGGTATACCATGTTATTGTCACATAATACAGGGATTACCTCATTTGGTCCTCTTAAGGGATGGTTGTTACGCACACTTCTCAGATTGGGGAGCTGAGGTTCAAATTTGTGCATGATTGATCTGGTACAATTACTTGTACCAGATTGGAAATTTCACGTTGGGTCTTCCATTCTACCTGTGCTGCCTTTCAACACACATTCTCTGGCTCCTCCAGTCATCAACAAAACAAATTTAGCTATCTTCAAATGTCACAACAGTACTGAACAATCCCAGTTTTGTTGTTTGTTGTTTTCTTTTTCTTTCTTTTTTTTTGGGGGGGGGGGAGTGCAGCACATTTAATCAGCCAAAAATGACTAATGAGCAAGCATATAAGAGGCGCTAAGGTGTGAGGAACATTTAAAATAGAAACTAGCCTTGTCCTAAAAGAGCTTCCGTTTGATTGGGGAAGACAAGAACATATAAGAATAGAATCAAGACAACATAAATAAAGGGTGGTCTAAGGAGGGAGAATGTGGACAAATGTTGGTGGAAGAAGGTGAAGGGTGAGCTAAATCTTGAAGATAACGGGGAATTGATTCTGGGTGTTTCCATGCAGAGAGAACAGGCCCTGCAAAACAGGCGGGGGTGCTTAGAGTTAGTGCTTTATATGCCGAACAGAGAGGTCTCTGGAGTTGTTGTGGAGAGGGTAGAAGGCAAGTTAGTAAATAATGAGGCTGGAAAAAGAAGTTTAGGCCAGGTTGGGAAAGGCTGTAAAAAGCCAACCAGAAGTTTATAGAGTATCCTAGGGGCATTAGGGAGTTGCTGGATTTTATTAAGCAGGAAAGTAACAGCTGTGTTTGCCCGGGAGGAAAACCACTCCAACAGCCATGTGGAGGACCGATGAGAGTAGACTGAGATTTGAGATGGGGAGACCAGCATGGCAGTAGTCCAGGCAGGAAATTACAAAGCTCTGAACTACTGTGGCCGACACGTGAATAGGGATAACAAAATGTATATGTGAAGAAATGGCAAGATCTGGCCACTGGATATGTGAAAGGATGGAGAATGAGGAGGGAAGTGAGAGAACTGGGGAAAATGGAGCTGAGAAAAAAGCAAAGTTGCCTGGGGCGGGGCATGGTTTGAAAGGAAAGATAAAGACTTTCATTTTGGAAATAGTCAAAGTGACATGTAATATTTATATAGGGTCTACTATGTGTCAAGCACTGTACTATGTACAAAGATTATGTCGTTTGAGCTTCACAACCTTAGAAGGAGGGAAGTATTATTATTATTAGTGCCATTTTACAGTTGAGGAAAAGGCAAATGGAAGGAAAAATAACTTGCTCACAGTCACATAGGATGACTGAAACTGGATTTGAAATGAAGTGTCCTTGACTCGAGCTTGGAGCACTAACCACCACACCACCCTCTAGGATCAGAAAATTCCTTTCCTTACTGTCATCAATCACCCTCTTCTTGATACTCTCCTCTCTTCTGGTTCTCTTTCTACCTAGCTGTTAAAGAGTAGTCCTTATCATTCTCCTTTGCTCAATCTTCATCCAGGTCAGACTTGCTAACCTAGGTAGCCCACAGGGTTCTTACTGGGACCCTCTTCTTTTTCTTCTACATTACTTGATTTCATCCGCTTCTGTGGATTCAAATACCGCTTCTCTAGCTCTAATGGGTTGGCTGACCCCAAGTCCCACATCTCCAACTGCCGAATGGCATCTTGGATTTTCCCCAGATGTCTTAAAAATCAACATGTTCCAACCTGAACCCAATTTTTCTCTCCAAATACTTCCTTCTTTCTCATTTGTCTATTAGTGATTATCCTCCTAGTCACACAGGCTTACAAACTAGGTAAGTTACCCTTGATTCTTCACTCTTCCTGCCACCTCCAAGGCTTATGGATTTTACCTTCTTTATATCTGATATACCTCCTGCTCTTTTCTGACGAAGTCTCCCAGGCACAGGTCATCATTAATTCCTTTTTTTTTAAATTAATTTTATAATTATATATTTCCTCATTAATTCCCATCAGGACTATTGCCAGTCTTTCTGCCCCATCTGCCATTCTCCTTTCAAATGTCAAATTGACCTTCCTCCAAAAGTCTGTCATAACTAACTTTTCCAAAATTCTATTTACCTCCTTAGCTTCTTTCCTGTTTATTTTGTCATTTGATTTATCTAGTTCTGATAGAACGAGGTTGAGATCAGATTCATCTTCCTCAGGCAAAGTTCTGACCAAGTCACCATCCCCACCCCACAAATCAATATAATTTATCACCTCCAGGATCATGCAATCCCACTTGTGCAAACCCAACATAACCTGGTTTCCCTCTACCTTTCTAACCTTCTTAGAATTTAACCCTTAGGTAATATGATCCAGAAATATTGGCTTCCTTGCTATTCCTTAAACAGAACACTCTAAATTCTAGGCATTTTCCCTGTCTCTCAACTGGAACACTCTCCCTGTTCATCTCTGCCTCCTAAGCTGTCTCTCATCTAAAGACTCACCTTGTATGAGAAGCCTTTCCCGATCTTTCAATGGCTTGCTTCTAAGACTATTCTCAATTTAGCCAACTGTACCCATTTACATATTGTCTCCCTCATTAAACTGAACTTTCTTAAATCCCGATGCTTAGCGTAGAGCCTGGATCATAGTAGGTGCTTAATACCAATTGATTTAACTGAATCTACCCCTGAGCTTGGCCTGCACATGCAGCGTCATCCTGTCACCTTCTCTAGAACCCTCAAGCAGATGGAAAGGTGTTTGAAGCTCAACTGAACTTCTCTTTTCTTCCCTGAGAGGTCTGAGGGCCTTAATATTATTTATTTAGTTGTTATTATATATTAGTCAGTATTATTATTAATATATTAGTTATTATTATATATATATTAGTTATTATTAGAATAACTCTTTGGCCATTTTTCAGAGGGTGACTGAACAACTTATGATTCCACATGATTGTATTGGAATACTACTGTGCTCTAAGAAATGATAAAGGAGATCATCTCAGAAAAAGCATGGAGAAAATTATATGGTCTGAAACGAATCAAAGTGAGCAGAACCAGAACATTGGACATGATAACAATACTATATTACTCTTCAACTGTGAAAGATTTACATATCCCACCTAATAGGATGGACTGCAAGAATTTTAAAGGACTTGGGATGAAAAATGCTAACCAATTCCCAAGAAAGCTCATTTTATTTTATTTTTTTTCTAGGAAAATGTTTTTTTTTATTTTTATTTACAAATTTTTGACATTATATATGCATGAGTATTTTTAATAACATTATCCCTTGTATTCATTTTTCCAAATTATCCCCTCCCTCTCTCTACTCCCTCCCCCCATGACAGGCAATCCCATATATTTTACATGTGTTACAATATAACCTAGATACAATATATGTGTGTAAATCCCATTAAGAAAGCTCATTTTAAATGTTTTGTTTTGTTTTGTTTTGTTTTCCTGTGCTTTCCTTCCCACTAAAGTGGCTAATATGGAAATGTTTTACTTGACTTCATATGTGTAACAGGCATTGTATTACTTGCCTGGGGGGAGGGAAAGAATTTGGAACTGAAAATAAAAATGCTTTAATGACCATTTGGGTACCAGTTTTTCTTTTTTCCTCACATCACATATATAACATTTTGAATTTGTTTTATTAGGAGAAATGTGAATAAGAAGTTCCTTTTACCTTGCATTGTTACTAGGCAGTCCAACTTGCTATAACATCAAAGAGGTGGCCAATATAGGCCAAAGTGCCAAAGAATCCCTGTGGTCCCTGTAAAAGCAGAGTTTTATTATGGCAGGAGGGACAGAGGTTCTCCCTCTGAAGTTTCTTTCAGGACTGGGTCTAGTCTTCCCCCTACTGCTTGCTTTATTGTTGGGTTAAAGGCTAAACATAAAAGGGTAAGGGGATCACTTCTAAGGCCTGGGCCCTCAAACTCCTGGCGGTCGAGCAACCTCAGAATTTCAGAGGCACAGTGGTTGCTCAGAGCATGGACGGATAGGAACCAGACCTCATCCCAGATCCATTGTTTGATCTGGTCCCCTGGGGAGAAGTCTGGGCAAGGAGTCTTCGGCACTGAAGAGGTCACTGGGCTCCTCAGAAGCTTCGCCATCTTGGGCCCCAAAAGTTGCCAAGTCTGGGGATGTCTGCAAGAACTAGATGGGAGCCTTGAGCCTGGAAGGAGGAGAAAACCCAACACAGAAAAATAAAAGCGTTACCTATACAAGAAAAGGCCAGCCCAAGAGCCAGTTGGGAAGTACGGAAAGCAACGTGAGCACGACACAAGCTCAGAACGTACGTTCGAGGTGGAAGCCCAACGTCACAGGAGGAGAGTTAAGAGAGGTCAAGTGGGCCAACCCCCCATTGGGCAACAGCACAGGGCTGGGGGCCATGGGTCTAGGTGACAAAGGGAGAAGGAAAGGGAGAAAATAAGAGCCCAGGGAGGAGGAAAGGGAAGAGGGAGCTCCTTACTTGCCAGGCTCCCCCTTGTGCTTTTTCAGGCTGAAAACATGGGGCTCAAGTATACACAGACTGCCCACTTCAGGGCAGGTCAAGCAACAAAGCTCTGGCTACTTGGACTGGGAGGGCAACCCCACAGAGCAGAACAAAGAGGAGGCAGAAGGGACCAGAGGGCCTTCCCACACATTGCTTGGAGTAAGAGAAAAAGGACCCTTGGTCTCCCCTCTGAGGACACACAAACTCTTAGTACTCCTTCTGCCCCCCCAACTTCTCCTTGGCAAATATGCAATCTACAGACCTAGTCCTAGCCTTAGGACCCCCCCTTCTGGCTCTAAACTCTAGGTTCTCTGGGGGGAAGGAGGGGAAGGGGCCCCTAGTTCAGGACACTGGAATTTCTTAGATCGAGGCCCTGGACTGACCCAACAGGCTGCCAGACACCCAGGATCCACCTTGGCTTTTTTACGGGGGTACCTCCGAGGCAGTCTAAAACCCATCTGGCCCCATGTGATATTTGCTATTCTAGGGCCCTTCCACTTGCATGGCACCGCATGGTTCAATGGATCTAATATACCCTTCCCCATAGATCTCAGTGTCCAAGGGTTTTTCCAGACCACAAGTTTTATGGCTTTTCCAGTCAATTTTCAGAGAAGGTTATATATTTTTTGTTCTATTTCCTCTCTCTTCCTCTACCTTCTCTCCCCTCCAAATTAAATTCTGTGGCCAACAGCAACCAACAGTAATCATTGTCCCCCCCAGGACCCCAAAGCCTATGGTGCTGCCTCTCCCCCAACCCCATTTGATTATACAAAATATATAATATAGAGAAGTCATTCATAAAACATCAGTGTGGGTGTAATCCCAGAATCCCTTGAGTTTTCGTCCCAGATCCCCTTGTTTTAAGGGCTCTCTGGGTGTCAACAAGGCTGTAAAATGAGATATTTGATCTCGGTGATGTCTAAGGTTTCTTTCTTCAAGCTCTGCCCTAAAAGCCTGTGATCCTGTGTAGGCTAATTTTTATTCTCTGACTTTTAGAGAAGACCCTCTTGCTATAGGGCAACTAGGTGGCACAGTAGATAAAGCAGTAGGCTTGGAATCAGGAGGACTCCTCTTCCTGAGTTCAAATCTGATCACAGATAACTTCCTGGCTGGGTGACCCTGGGCAAGTCACTTAACCCTCAGTTTGCCTCAGTTTCCTCAACTGTAAAATGAGGTGGAGAAGGGAATGGCAAACCACTCTGGTATCTTTGACAAGTAACTCCCCATCCCCGCCAAAGGATCATGAAGTTAATCATGGCTGAACCTCTTGCTGTGAATTAGTCATGTGACATTTATTTACATAGTTAAAGACAAACTGTGCCCTTTTTCTTCACCAGAGTCCTCTCATGTCTTAGAGTTATGGAGTTGATCATCTGGCAACTCGGTAACACTAAACGCATTGTTTCTGAAGTTTCTGCTTTGATGCTCTCCATTTCTAGAAATCCCTGTGTGTGCTGCGCTATGGACACTGTCATCAGTCTCACTTTTCTTAACTTCCAGACATGGGAATTGAATCCCTTCCTGCAATTCACTGGCTCTTTAAACGTACCCATATGGCCGGCTACCCTGCTCACAGGAGATATGCACTAGCATGAGGGCATCTTCATCAAGCCAAGGAGTATTGCTTGCTGGGATACACTTTCCTTATATGTGGGACCATACATATGGACGAGCTCTGACCTTCTGTGATGTGACCGCCTTAGGATCTTCCTGATGCATCTCACAGTTCTTTTACACCTGCTTATCCTTGGGAAAATGGTTTTCAAAGATTTCAGCCCATGATAACAGCAGAAAGGCATCCCCAAGTTGATATAAAGACTAGTGTCAAAAGAAAAGACTGGGACAGCTCAGAGTGGATGCGTTCCAGCCCCCAAACCTTTCTTCCTGGTTCTCAAGTTCCAGGAATAAAACAAGCCATGACAGAGCCAAGTAAACATTTTCCCATTTCATCATCTAATAAAAGTACTAATTTTGTTCTATTTCCTCTCTTTTCCTCTCCCTTCTCCCCCCCCTCATCAAATGGGATGATTTTCTAGTAATATCACATAAAAAGGAAATAATCATAGTTTTTTTGCCACAGAAACATAATGACTCACCTGGCCTTTCTTACAGTCCCATTTCCTGTATTTTAGATAATGAAGAGCAGTTGGAATAGCAATGGGAAAGCATTTGTGTCCACGGATGGCGGATGGTAAAGGCACCGAGACAATCGCACTTACTGTGCGCCAAATCTTAATGGCAAGAAAAGTTTGTTTGGTTTTTTTTTTTTGTTTGATTTTTTTTTTAACATCACTACAACACAGAAGGCCTAAAGATATAGCATTCTAGTTGGCTGAGCAGTAGCACAGAAAACATCAGTGTTATAATTAAGATCGAGATATGGGGCAGTCCTTTAGCAGAACAGAAATTATTGAACTTATGGCCTAGTTAAGAAGAATAACTTATTAAATTAGGAAGCTACCAGATGGTGGCTTCTCCCCAACCTAGACCATATTTCAGGTGAAATAAAATATGAACTGGTTTTTCTTAAGAGGGTGACTAAAAAGAGAGATCAAAACCATATATTTTGATCTGAACTAGATAAAGAGAGGAAGGGCTTAGAAGTGGGATCAGCAATGCTGGACAGAAACAACTACACCCAGAGAAGGAACACTGGGAAGCGAATGTAAATTGTTAGCACTACTGTCTATCTACCCAGGTTACTTATACCTTCGGAATCCAATACTTATCGTGAGACAAGAAAATTGGATTTATACACATATATTGTATCTAGGTTATATTGTAACACATGTAAAATGTATGGAATTGCCTATCATCAAGGGGAGGGAGTAGAGGGAGGGAGGGGAAAATTCAGAAAAATGAATACAAGGGATAATATTATAAAAAAAATTACTCATGCATATATACTGTGAAAAAAATATAAATAAAAAATAAATAAAAATAAAATAAAATACTAAAAAAAAAAAAAAAAAGAAGAAGTGGGATCAGACCACTTAGTTGATATGTAAAGATGGGCTCAATTGAGTCACTCACTCATCACTTAGTCCAGACATTTTTATCAACTGATAACTAATCTCAATTGTTTAGGAGGTGTCAACAGAGCCTGAACACATCAGATGAGTCAATCAATCACAGCCTGTCCCTGATAGCTCTGACCTTCTGTGATGTGACTGCCTTAGGATCTTCCTGATGCATCTTGCAGTTCTTTTATACCTGCTTATCCTCGGGAAAATCGTTTATATATAATCTCAGTCAATTAGTCTGGAATCTTGGATTCCTTCTAGGCAAGTCCCAAAGAAGGAAGGAATGGTTTGGGCAAAGGGAGGAAAAATGCTTTAGGCTCAGCCAGAGAAGGTTCATGTGAACTTGAGAAGGTCTGAGTACTAGAAGATTTGGACTTTTCGTTGAGGCCTGAGAAGTATTCCCCGAATAGCCAAAGAGAGAAAGGCAGGTTAAAGGCTCAACTGAGAGTATGACAGAAAAATTACACCTGGGGGAAATTCATGAGACCCCTATGAAGGGAAGAAAAGGATTTCAAGCAAAGAGAAGCTGCGATTACTACATATACTTTTCCACATGTACTCTCTAAGATTGGGCCCACTTTCACCTCGATTCTGTGTGTTGCAGCCACACTTCTGAGTGGACATTTTCTCCCACTTTAGTAAATGCCCTTAATTAAAGGAGAATTAGCTTTGAATGCCTAAGTGATATCATTTGATAATCATAAGGTGGAATGGAAGGCTTCCTTTGCAAAGTGGAGTTTTAGTTGGGACTTAAAGGAAGCCAGGGAAGTCAGTAGTCAAGATACAGAGGGGAAACCATTCCAGACATGAGGACAGTCAGAAAAATCCAAGATCCAAGAAATAGTTTCTCATTCGTGGAATAGATAAAAGGCCAGTGTCAATGAACCAAAGAATACGTGTCAGGGACTAAGGTATATGATTTCTGGAAAAGGTAGGTGGGGATAAAGTTATGAAGGGCCTTGAACACCAAAAAAAAATTGTGTCTGCTTGTAAATGCAATAGGAAACCACTGGAGTTTATTGCGTGGGGGAGGGTATAAGTGGAGGTGGCGATGATGACAATGGTGGTGATATGATTGGATCTATTTTAGAAAACTAATTTAGTGGCTGGATGGAGAATGGATTGGAGTGAGGAGAGACGAGGCCCACAGACCCAGTAGCTGGCTGTTGTAATAATTCTGGTATGAGGTGCAAAGGGCTTATACTAAAGTGGTGCCAATGTCACAGGAGAGAAGTTGGCGTATTTGAGAGATGTGGTAAAGACTCAGTTGGTAATAGCTTGGATAGGGAGGCTGAGAATCAGAGAGGAATCCTAGGCAGTGAGCCTGAGGGACTGGTATTACTTGGGACAGAAATATGGAAAGTAGGAGTAGTATAAGGTTCAAGTGAAAAGGTGAATTCCTTTTTGGATATATTGAACATGTTTTCTAGGCCAAAATCTGGGACAGATAAAGCTGACAAAGAAGAAACAGGCCACTAGCTCTAATGTATATTTATGCAAAAATATGAAATAAAGTTTTCTCAAAGAGTAATGTATTAAATGCATAAAAATCAAGCAGCATACTAAAATATGTATACCCATAATGTACCATAAACTGGATGGATTGAAACCAGCAATGCATGGATATATCAATGTTAGGAAAGTTTGTAAACATTTTTGACCAAAGGATATGAACAGACAATTCTCAGATGATGAAATTGAAACTATATCCACTCATATGAAAGAGTGTTCCAAATCACTACTGATTAGAGAAATGCAAATTAAGACAACTCTGAGATACCACTACACACCTGACAGATTGGCTAAGATGACAGGAACAAATAATGATGAATGTTGGAGGGGATGTGGGAAAACTGAGACACTGATACATTGTTGGTGGAGTTGTGAAAGAATCCAGCCATTCTGGAGAGCAATTTGGAACTATGCCCAAAAAGTTATCAAACTGTGCATACCCTTTGATCCAGCAGTGCCGTTATTGGGATTATATCCCAAAGAAATACTAAGGAGCGGAAAGGGGCCTGTATGTGCCAAAATGTTTGTGGCAGCTCTTTTCGTAGTGGCTAGAAACTGGAAGATGAATGGATGTCCATCCATTGGAGAATGGTTGGGTAAATTATGATATGTGAATATTATGGAAAATTATTGCTCTGTAAGAAATGACCAACAGGAGAAATACAGAGAGGCTTGGAGAGACTTACATCAACTGATGCTGAGTGAAACGAGCAGAACCAGAAGATCATTATACACTTCAACAATGATACTGTATGAGGATGGATTCTGATGGAAGTGGATATCTTCAACATAAAGAAGATCCAACTCACTTCCAGTTGATCAATGATGGACAGAAACAACTACATCCAGAGATGGAACACTGGGAAGTGAATGTAAATTGTTAGCACTACTGTCTATCTACCCAGGTTACTTATACCTTCGGAATCCAATACTCAACGTGCAACAAGAAAATAGGATTTACACACATATATTGTATCTAGGTTATACTGTAACACATGTAATAGGTATGGGATTGCCTGTCATCTAGGGGAGGGAGTAAAGGGAGGGAGGGGAAAATTTGAAAAAATGAATACAAGGGATAATGTTATAAAAAAATTGCTCATGCATATATACTGTCAAAAATTTTATAATTATAAAATTAATAAAAAACCAAACATTTTTGACCATATTAATAGCAAAACCAAAAATCATTACATTTAAATCAATAGATTTAGAGTACGCTTCTGACAAAATGCAGCACTATTTTCAAAACCTTAAAAAAGGGGAAAATTGTACTTTTTTTGGTGTTCTATGGATATTTTATTCAAAAAGAAAGATATTGACTTTTTACAGAAAAGAAATTTTTAAAAAAAGGTGAAATTACTATTTTGTGATCTATATTCAGTCCCCATAGTGCTCTCTCTGGATGCAGATACCTTTCTCCATCCCAAGTCTATTGAAATTGGTCTGAATCACCATTGTTGAAAAGAGCCACATCCATCACAGTTGATCATCACATAATCTTGTTGCTCCTGTATACCATGTTCGCTTGTTTCTGCTCACTTCCCTCAGCATCAGTTCCTGTAAGTCTCTCCAGGCCTTTCTTAAATCATCCTGCTGATCATTTCTTACAGAACAATAATATTCCATAGCATTCATATACCACAACTTTCCATTCTCTGACGGACATCTACTCACTTTCCAATTCCTTGTCACTACAAAAGGACTGCCACAAATATGAAAAATTGTGCTTTTCCTTAACATGGTTCACACTATCTATACAAAACAAAGAGCTAATATTATCTGAAAGGGAAAAATGCTAGATTTTCCAATAAGATAAGTGGTACAGATACTGTCACCATTATTATTTGATATAGTTTTATAAATGTTGATTATTACAACAGAATAGGAAAATAAATTGAGAGAATCAGCATAGGTAAAGAAATAAATTTATTACATTTGTAAATGACATCATATTTTATTTAAAGAACCTCATCATACTGTGTACTAAAATTTAAATTTAATAAATAGCAATTAATAAAATTTTAAACATTTGATAACTTCAGTAAAATAGCAGGATATTAAACTAAATCCACAGAAATCATCAGCTTTTCTGCATACTACTAATGAAACACAGAAATAAGAGATAAATTCCATTCAAAAGAACTTCAAAATGTATAAAATATGTGAGAATACTTGTCCTATAACATATTTAACATTAAAAAAAACCTCTTTAAATAAAGGAAAACAAGTAATTGTATAGATATGTATATGTTTGTGATTGGGCTATGGTGATATAATAAAAATGAGAATATTATCTAAATTAATTTATGATTTTAGTGCCATACTTATCAATCTTTCAAAGGCTTACTTGATCTAGCTATATGAAATAATAGCAAAATTCAAACAAAATTCACCTGGAGAAACAAAAGATCAAGAATCCTAAAAAAAATTATGGAAATAGTAATTATGAGTCAAAAATACACAAAAATAATCAGCATATAACAGTGTCTACTCTAGCTCCCATTGCTGGAAGAACAATTATATTTTCCTGCTCCACTTACAGGATTTGGTAGTGTCTAGACTATTAATCAATCACTCCAACCCCAACCAATGGTGTACCCTCAATTTTACGGGTGAGCTCCTTACATCTCAGTTCCATTTAACCACTAACAGTCAGATCAGCTTTTACAAAGGAATATTTACTTCAAAGATACAGGTGCCAGTCTGCCAGAAACTGTTTGAATTGATCTTATTCTATGTGCAACCCATTTGTAGCTTTATTCAAGGGACAGTATCTCCTACTAAGAAGATTTCAGATATCATTTATTGAAATTTTGAGAAATTATCCATGCCTATGTTTTGAAAACAAAAAACTTTAATAAAAATGAATTAAAAAAAGAAAAAAGAAAGAAATGTTGAGGAAGCAAAACATCTCAATGTGTAAAAATAGTTTGGGCTAACTTTTCATTTTTGTCACCATCCCATTCCCCCAGGAGCTTTCCCTCACTCTCACTAGTTAAACAAAAAGATCTCCTTGTTTACATATTTTCATTTTTTTTTCAATGGAGTTTGGGGTTAAGGAGTCAGGAGGTCCCAGTACCAGTCCTTTAGAGATACAGAAAAGAAAGTGAATAACTAAAAAGCTTCTAGGTGGGGAAAAGTAATTTTCTTAGCTAGAAGAGTTAAGTTTGGTAATCAGACCTTTACAAAAATCTTTTTGTTCTCGACCTTAACCCTTTTCTCCAGATTTGGAAAGGGCTTTCAAGAAAAATATTACTGCAAAATATTTTCAGTTGATGGAGATTTTAACTATAGTTCTACATTCTTAACAACCATATGGAAAACAAAGGACATATAAAAGGGCTACAGGACAGCAACTCATGTTATATTCATTCAGATCCTCCCCAAAGGGAAGCAAAATTCAGAAGATTAAGAAATGGTGAATTTATGGAAAAAGAACAAGCTGTATAAACACAGGGACCACTGAATCTGGGGTCTCTCTATAGAATAATGGCAAACTTCCTCCTTTTCGAACATCATAAAAAATGTAAACAGCTTTCTTTTAGATCATTTAGGTCACTTACCACCATGCACCCCGCTGCCTTGTTTGTCCCCAAAGAAGCTTATAGGGTTTTTGGAAGAGTTCTTTCAGGTTCATATCCTTTATTTGAGCACAAAAGTGTCTTTTAAGAGAGGTAATGATTTAAATGTATTTGGTGCCTTGTCTTCCCTTGGCTTTAAACGTTTGGAAAGAAAGGATGCCCCTGTTCCATCACCACCAGGAGGAAGAAGCACTACTGTCCTCATGCCTGGTACTACTGGGCTCCACACTGCCATGTGTCTGCAAAGGGAACCGCCAATCCAAAAATCAGATTATCACATGGGAGTAGATCCACTATTGTATTCAAAGGAGAGCTGGCTTTAAGCAAGCATAATATTGGAACAAATCTTTGAATTGCCAGAACTCGAATGGCTGCTAAAAATTAACCTTTTGATGTTTATGATGAGGTTTATGGCCTATTGCAGGAAAGGGCTGAATGTAAACCATATGTAAACCATATGATTTAATGCACGTGCAAATGAAAATTATGGGATTTTGATTAAAATCTACACTCTAGGAGGGAAAGTACTATTCTCTGTGTGTCACTGTCTCTCCTCTAATGCTTGGGATACTAGGCTGGGGGTGGTGATGGGGGTAGAAAGGAATGCTAAAGTTTGCTGACCACTAAGAAAAACAAGATTGTGGAGAGGAAGAGAGGTGTCCCGGCAATGCATTTGCAGGAGAGGGACGGGACTGCCCCGCCGGGACAACCCACATTTGACGTGGATGTCCGGGCTCAGGACTAGATGGGCTTGGCCAGAAAGGGAGGGCCAGGGAGCCCGTGCTGGGTAGCCCCAGGGCACCAGCAGTCCCCCTCCCCTCTCTTGTCCCGGTGGCCAACTCAGGGCAAGGATGGGTAGCAAAGCCCCGCACCCCACCCCCTCCTCCTCCTGCTGAAAACCAGAGGAAGGCATCTTGCTGGAGGGTGAAGGGTTCCCCATCCTCCCCACAGGGGATCCTTCCATGACGGACCCACCAGTCTCTGAGGTTCAGTGCGATTGGCCGCCCTGAGCTTCTCTCTAGAGGAGGGGGGACAGAGGAGAAGGAGCTCGAGGCCCGGATGGAAACAGGGCAGCGGTTCGCAGGCCTGTCCAAGTTCGAGTTGGGGAGGGGCGCACAATGGTGGGGGGCCGGGGGCCTGGAGGGCCTCTGTCCGGGTAGGGCTCCTACAACTACCCAAATTCAGGGCGGGGGGGGGGGGGGGGCACGGGCCACGGGCCACCTGATTCAATGGGGGTCCCCTTCAATCCCCCCCAAGTCTCCAGACATGGATGCGGCTTGACCACGTGGTGGGACTAGACTGGGCTGAACCAATTTTGTTGGGAAACAAGGGGAGGCGGCGGTGAGGTGGGCTGGCACGGGGTCTCCCGGCAGAGCCCCTGCTGCCTCCCCAGAAGTTTCTGGTGGGCCGCAGCCCCTAAGTGCGCCTGTCTGGGGCAGTTTCTGGAGGGAGGGGTGCCGGAAAGAGGGGGCTGGGGCTTGGCCCCGCCCTTTCCTGTCAGCCTTGAGGCACTTTCTCCTCAGAAGCTTTGAGATGCTGGAGGAGGTGGAGGTGCCCATCGGGCGCTCAGGCAGGCCTGGCCTGCTCCCTCAGCCTTAGGCCTTCTGGGCCCCACATCCCACCTCCCCCACTGGGCTTAGGGCCCTGGAGGCCCGAATCTACCCGGAGGCCGACTCTCCCCTGGGGGCTTCCAAGGCCTGCCTGGTGTCTGCCCCGCAGGCTAGAGGTAGGCCAGGGGCAGCGCCTATGGGGCCATGGGCTTGGGGGGAGGACCTTGGGCTGGGGAGAAAACATGCCCTGTGAGGTGGGGGACTCAGGTCCCTCTGGTTGGGCCCTGAGGAGCTGTGGTTCTTGGGACCCTAGCTAGGGGAATGACCGGGGAAACTGAGCCTGTGGACTTTGGCTGTGCCGGAGACTAGGCCTGGGCTGGGCGGCCATTTTGGGTGTTAGGCTTGGGGTTGGGGGTGCGGACCCAGGGGCTGGGCGGCCATTTTGAGTATCGTGGTCAGTCCTGGGCCTCGGGTTAGGGTGCGGACCCCTGGGTCTAGGCGGCCATTATGAGTATCATGGTGAGTCCTGGGCCTCGGGTTGGGGTGCCGACCCTTGGGCCTGAGTGTCCGTTTTGGGTGTTAGGCTTCGGGTTGGCGGTGAGGCCCCAGGGACTGGGTGGCCATTTTAGATGTCGTCCATGCCGGGTCTCGAGTTGGGGATGTGGACTCTGGGACTGGGCAGCCATTTTAGATGTTGTCCATGCCGGGCCTCGAGTTGGGGATGCTGACCCTGGGGCTGGGCGGCCATTTTGAGTATCGTGGTGAGTCCTGGGCCTCCGGTTGGTGCGTGGACCCCTGGGCCTGAGTGTCCGTTTTGGGTGTTAGGCTTCGGGTTAGGGGTGAGGGCCTAGGGGCTGGGCAGCCATTTTGAGTGTTTTGCGTGCTGGGCCTTGGGTTGGGGGTGTGAACCATGGAGGTGAATGGCCATTTTGGATGTCTTCTAACCATCCCATGCCATTGGGGGTTTAGTGCCTTTGGGGCCCCAATATGGGTCCCTCTGTATGGAAACAGAGGAATTGGGGGGTATCTGGGGCTTGGGCTGTCTTGGGGTTGGTGGTCTCTTGAGTCCTTCAGTTCCCCAACCTCAGGTTGGTGGGAAGGTGCATTGGAGCCCCCTTTGTCTTGCAGGTTCAGGGCCATCTGGATGTGGCCTGTGCCAGACCCTCCTATCCCCAGGCCCTTCTCAGGGCTGGTCCTCTCAGATTTCCTGCTTTCTGGGGAACCTCAGGGATATCCCTGAGTGGGAACTAGGACGGCAGCAAACGGGACCCTTCACCATGGAGCACCCCATGGGGCAAGGCCAGCTGGAGAAGAAGCTGCTCATTGGCTGCTTTCCCCCTCTGGGGGGGTAAGGTGAGTCTGGTTAGCTCTAAGTATCTTATAGGGGGAGGGGGGAAGCCTACCTCTTACTGGGCAAGCTCTGGGACACAAACCTGCTTTGGGAGGGGGACTCCCTGACCCATCCCCTCTGACCCCCTTTCCACTTCCAGTCTCTGGACTGTGTCAGAGTCTATAGAAAGGAGAAGGCCGTTAGAAAGGGGAGGAGCACAGGACTAATGTTCAGGGTCCATAAGAACAGGGTCTTTCAAAACGGGACTCAAGTAATTCATTTCCTCTTCTCTTAATCTGGACAATTTATATTTTTGTAAATATTCATCCATTTAGATTAAATTGTCAGATTTGCTGCCAAGCAGTTGGGCAAACTACCTCCTAATTATTGCTTTAATTTATTTTTCATAGGTGTAAGTTTGCCATGTTCCTTTTTGATGCTGGTTTTTCTCTTTTCTTATTCTAATCAAATTAACATAAGGTTTATCTATTTTGTTTATTTTTTCATAAAACAAAATATTAGTTCAATAGTTATCTTAGTTTCAATTTTACCTTATTAATCTGTCCTTTTGAGTTTCAGAGTTTTTAATTTGGTATTTAGTTGGGTATTTTTAATATCTTCTTTATCTAGCTTTTTAATTGCATGCCCAATTCATGGATTAGTGTCTGTATTTTATTCATGTAGATATTTAGAGATATAAAATTTACCATAAGTTTTATTTTTATTATTACTTTTTTTCAAAACATATGCATAGATAATTTTCAATATTCATCCTCGCAAAACCTTGTGTTTCAAATTTTTTCCCCTTCCTTCCCTCTGCCTTGCTCCCCTAGACAGCAAGTAATCCTGTATATGTTAAACATATGCAATTCTGCCATACATATATTCCCTATTATCATGCCACACAAGAAAAATCAAATCAAAAAGGAAAATAAATGAGAAAGCAAACAAAATATGAGCAGACAACAATAAAAAAGTGACAATACCATGGTGGGATCCATACTCAGTTCTCGTAATCCCTCTCATACTCCTTTCTCTGGATACAGACGACTCTCTTCATCACAAGATCATTGGAATTGGCCTGAATCATCTCATTGCTGAAGAGAGCCACATCCGTCAGAATTGATTATTGTATGATCTTGTTGTTGCCGCGTACAACGATCTCCTGGTTCTGCTCATCTCACTCAGCATCAGTTCCTGTAAGTCTCTCCAGGCCTTTCTGAAATCCTCCTGCTGATCACTTCTTACAGAACAATAATATTCCATAATATTCATATACCATAACTTATTCAGTCATTCTCCAACTGATGGGCAGCCACTCAGTTTCCCGTTTCTTGCCACTACAAAAAGAACTGCCACAAACATTTTTGCACATGTGGTTCGCTGGATCGCTTTCCTTTAAAATCTCTTTCGGATATAGGTCCAGTAGAGACACTGCTACATATGTATGCACAATTTGATAACCCTATGAGTATTATTCCAGATTGTTCTCCAGAATGGTTGGATTCTTTCACAGCTCCACCAACAATGCATCAGTATCCCAGTTTCCCTACATCCCCTCCAACCTTCATCATTATTTTTTCCTATAATCTTAGCCCATCTGAGAGGTATAAAGTGGGAGCAGAGTTGTCTTAATTTGCATTTCTGTGATCAACAATAATCACATTAGTAGATTAGTATATTATGTTCAGATTTCCATATTAGTATAAATGGTTGAATTTCTTCCTTGTCTGTTAATATCTTTTGACCATTTATCAATTGGAGAATGGCTTGAATTCTTATAAACTTGAGGCAATTATGTATTTTAGAAACGTGGCTTTTATTTTCCCAGTTTATTCCTCCTTCTTCCAATCTTGTCTACATTGGTTTTGTTTATACAAATTTTTTTAACTTAATATGATCAAAATTATCTATTTTTTTGTTCAATAATGATGTCCAATTCTTCTTTGGCCACAAATTTATTCCTTCTCCACAGATCTGAGAAGTAAACTATGTTTTGTTCTTCTAATTTGTTTATAATATCACTTTATGTCTAAATTATGAACCCATTTCGACTTTATCTTGGAATAGGGTGTTAGATGTGGGTCAATGGCTTGTTTCTGTCATATTTTCCAATTTTTCCAAAATTTTTTTTATCAAATACTGAGTTCTTATCTCGAAGCTGGGGTCTTTGGGTTTATCAAACACTAACTTACTATAGTTATTAACTAATGTGACTTGTGAACATAACTAATTCTGCTAACTGACTACTCTGTTTCTTAACCAGGACCAAATGCTTTTGAAGACTGCTGCTTTATATTATAGTTTTAGATCTGGTGTAGCTAAACCACCTTCATTTGCATTTTCCCATTAATTCCCTTGAAATTTTTTTTTTTTTTAAATACTTGGGCTTTTAATATAATTTTCCAAAGATAATAAGGTAAGTAAAATTTCCTGACACCTTTGGAAATTCTATTTGACTTGATTTATATAAATCATATAACTTTGATTTTAAAGGTATATTATGCTTTTTTTTAATTATATATATATATATATATATTTTATAATATTATCCCTTGTATTCATTTTTCCAATTTACCCCCCCTCCCTCTATTCCCTCCCCCCGACGACAGGCAATACCATACATTTTACATGTGTTACAATATAGTCTAGGTACAATACATGTGTGCGAATATCATTTTCTTGTTGCACAATAAACATTAGAATCCGAAGGTACATGCAACCTGGGCAGACAGATATTAGTGCTAACAATTTTCATTCCCCTCCCAGTGTTTCTTCTCTGGGTGCAGCTACCTCTGTCCATCATTGATCAACTGGAAGTGAGTTGGATCTTCTTTATGTTGAAGATTTCCACTTCCATCAGAATACATCCTCATACAGTATTGTTGTTGAAGTGTACAGTGATCTTCTGGTTCTGCTCATTTCACTCAGCATCAGTTGATTTAAGTCTCTCCAGGCCTCTCTATATTCCTCCTGCTGGTCATTTCTTACCGAGCAATAATATTCCATAACCTTCATATACCACAATTTACCCAACCATTCTCCAACTGATGGACATCCATTCATCTTCCAGTTTCTAGCTACAACAAAAAGAGCTGCCACAAACATTTTGGCACATATATGTCTCTTTCCGCTCTTTAGTATTTCTTTGGGATATAATCCCAGTAGTAGCGCTGCTGGGTCAAAGGGTATGCACAGTTTGATAACTTTTTGGGCATAATTCCAGATTGCTCTCCAGAATGGCTGGATTCTTTCACAATTCCACCAGCAATGTATTAGTGTCCCAGTTTCCCCACATCCCCTCCAACATTTGTCATTATTTGTTCCTGTCATCTTAGCCAATCTGACAGGTGTGTAGTGGTATCTCAGAGTGGTCTTAATTTGCATTTCTC
This sequence comes from Sminthopsis crassicaudata, assembly GCF_048593235.1. NCBI lineage: Eukaryota > Metazoa > Chordata > Mammalia > Dasyuromorphia > Dasyuridae > Sminthopsis > Sminthopsis crassicaudata. The sequence goes on along the minus strand of NC_133623.1, from coordinate 8,493,117 downwards.
TGATCAGTAGTGATTTGGAACACTCTTTCATGTGAGTGGATATAGTTTCAATTTCTTCCTCTGAGAATTGTCTGTTCATATCCTTTGACCATTTATCAATTGGAGAATGGTTCGGTTTCTTATAAATTAGGGTCAGTTCTCTATATATTTTGGAAATGAGACCTTTGTCAGAACCTTTGTTTTTAAAAATATTTTCCCAATTTGTTACTTCCCTTCTAATCTTGTTTGCATTAGTATTATTTGTACAGAAACTTTTTAGTTTGATGTAATCAAAATCTTCTATTTTGTGATCAATAATGATCTCTAGTTCTCCTCTGGTCATAAATTCCTTCCTCCTCCACAAGTCTGAGAGGTAGATTATCCTCTGTTCCTCTAATCTATTTATTATCTCCCTCTTTATGCCTAAATCATGGACCCATTTTGATCTTATCTTGGTATATGGTGTTAAGTGTGGATCCATATCTAATTTCTGCCATACTAATTTCCAGTTTTCCCAACAGTTTTTTCCGAATAATGAATTTTTATCCCTAATGTTGGAATCTTTGGGTTTGTCAAAGATTAGATTGCTATAGATGTACCCTTTTTTGTCCTTTGTATCTAATCTGTTCCACTGATCTACCGGTCTATTTCGTAGCCAATACCAAATGGTTTTGGTGACTGCTGCTATATAATATAGCTTTAGATCAGGTACACTTAGACCACCTTCCTCTGAGTTTTTTTTCATTAGTTCCCTTGCAATTCTTGACCTTTTATTCTTCCATATGAATTTTGTTGTTATTTTTTCTAGGTCATTGAAATAGTTTCTTGGGAGTCTGATTGGTATAGCACTAAATAAATAGATTAGTTTGGGGAGTATTGTCATCTTTATTATATTCGCTCGGCCTATCCAAGAGCACTGAATGTCTTTCCAATTATTTAAATCTGATTTTATTTTTGTGGCAAGTGTTTTGTAATTTTTCTCATATAATTCCTGACTTTTCTTTGGTAGATGGATTCCCAAATATTTTATACTCTCAACATTTGTTTGGAATGGAATTTCTCTTTGTATCTCTTGCTGTTGCATTTTGTTAGTGATATATAAAAATGCCGAGGATTTATGTGGATTTATTTTGTATCCTGCCACTTTGCTGAAATTTTGAATTATTTGTAGTAGCTTTTTAGCAGAGTCTTTGGGGTTCTCTAAGTATACCATCATGTCATCTGCAAAAAGTGATAGTTTGATTTCCTCATTTCCTACTCTAATTCCTTGAATCTCTTTCTCGGCTCTTATTGCCGAGGCTAGCGTTTCTAGTTATATTGAATAGTAATGGTGATAGTGGGCAACCTTGTTTCACTCCTGATCTTACTGGGAAAGGTTGCAGTTTATTTCTATTGCATATTATGCTTACTGACGGTCTTAAATATATACTCCTGATTATTCTAAGGAATAATCCATTTATTCCTATACTCTCAAGAGTTTTTAGTAGGAATGGATGTTGGATTTTGTCAAATGCTTTTTCTGCATCTATTGAGATGATCATATGGTTCTTATTAATTTGATTATTAATATGGTCAATTATATTAATAGTTTTCCTAATATTAAACCAGCCCTGCATTCCTGGAATAAATCCTACTTGATCATAGTGTATTATCTTGGAGATGATTTTCTGAAGTCTTTTTGCTAATATCTTATTTAAGATTTTAGCATCAATATTCATTAAGGAGATTGGTCTATAATTTTCTTTCTCAGTTTTCGATCTACCAGGTTTAGGTATCAGTACCATGTCTGTGTCATAAAAGGAGTTTGGTAGGACTCCTTCATCCCCTATTTTTTCAAATAATTTATATAACATTGGGGCTAATTGTTCTTTAAATGTTTGGTAGAATTCACATGTGAATCCATCTGGCCCTGGGGATTTTTTCCTGGGGAGTTGATTAATAGCTTGTTCTATTTCTTTTTCTGAAATGGGACTATTTAAGCAATTTATCTCCTCCTCTGTTAATCTAGGGAGCCTATATTTTTGGAGAAAGTCATCCATTTCACTTAAGTTATCAAATTTATTGGCATAAAGTTGGGCAAAGTAACTCCTTATTATTTCTCTAATTTCCTCTTCATTGGTGGAAAGATCCCCCTTTTCATTTGTAAGACTATCAATTTGATTTTCCTCTTTCTTTTTTTTGATCAAATTTACCAAAGGTTTATCTATTTTATTGGCTTTTTCATAAAACCAACTCTTGGTTTTATTTATTAATTCAATAGTTTTTTTACTTTCAATTTTATTGATTTCTCCTTTTAATTTTTGTATTTCGAGTTTAATTTTTGGTTGGGGGTTTATAATTTGGTCTTTTTCTAGCCTTTTAAGTTGTAAGCCCAATTCGTTAATCTTCTCTTTCTCAATTTTCTTCAAATAAGCCTCTAAAGATATAAAATTTCCCCTTATTACTGCTTTAGCTGCATCCCAAAGATTTTGATATGATGTCTCATCATTATCATTATCTTGGGTGAAATTGTTAATTGTTTCTATAATTTGCTCTTTCACCCAGTCATTCTTTAAGATGAGATTATTCAGTTTCCAATTACTTTTTGGTCTATTTACCCCTAACTTTTTACTGAATGTAGCTTTTATTGCATTGTGATCTGAGAAGAAGGCATTTATTATTTCTGCCTTCCTACATTTAATTTTGAGATCTTTATGTCCTAATATATGGTCAATTTTTGTATAGGATCCATGAACTGCTGAGAAGAAAGTATATTCCTTCCTATTGCCATTCAGTTTTCTCCAAAGGTCTATCATACCTAGTTTTTCTAATGTTCTATTTACTTTTTTAATTTCTTTCTTGTTTGTTTTGTGGTTTGATTTGTCTAAATCTGAGAGTGCAAGGTTGAGATCTCCCACTATTATAGTTTTACTGTCTATTTCTTCTTGCAGTTCTCTTAACTTTTCCTTTAGAAAGTTAGATGCTATACTACTTGGTGCATATATGTTTAGTATTGATATGGCTTCATTATTTATGCTACCTTTCAGCAGGATATAGTTTCCTTCCTTATCTTTTTTAACGAGATCTACTTCTGCTTTTGCTTGATCTGAGATAAGGATAGCTACCCCTGCTTTTTTGGCTTTACCTGAAGCATAATAAGCTCTGTTCCAACCTTTTACCTTTACTCTGTATGTATCTCCCTGCTTTAAGTGTGTTTCCTGTAGGCAACATATTGTAGGGTTCTGCTTTTTGATCCAATCTGCTATCCGTCTCCGTTTGATGGGATCGTTCATCCCATTTACATTTACAGTTAAAATTACTAATTCTGTATTACCTGCCATCGTATTATCCCCAGATTATACTTTTTTCCCTTGACCCCCCTGATCCCCCTCCCCGATATTTAATTTACAGACCCCCCCTTGTGACGCGCAACCCTCCCTCTTTTTTTTTTTTTTTTTTTTTAGGATCCCTCCCCCCTCCCTCCAAGTCCCTTCACTTATTCTCCTTTTCCTTTCCCCTTTTCCTCTCCCCCCTTTTAATGAGGTGAGAGAAAATTCTCTGAAAAACAAATATGTTAATTATTTACTCTTTGAGCCTCTTCTGATGAGAGTAAGATTCACACAATGATTCTCCCCCTCACTAAGTTCCCTCAGATATGGTGTATTTTCTATGTCTCTTCCTGGGATGTAGTTTCCCTCTTTTTATCACTCCTTCCCCTTTTTCTGAACCGACCTCCTTCCCTTTACCACACCCCCCTTTTTTTCTTTTATATCAGTAAAATCAAATTATCCTTGAGTATTTTTTATATACCCACAACAGAGTTACAGTTCTCAAGGGTTCTGTGTACCTTTTTCTGTTTCTCTTCAGTCTTGTGGATGTAGATCAAATTTTTTGTTTAAGTCTGGTTTTTTTCTTAGAAACATATAGAATTCCTCTGTTTCATTGAATGACCATCTTCTTCCATGGAAAAAGATGCTAAACTTAGCTGGGTAGTTCATTCTTGGTTGCAGTCCTTGATCTTTTGCCTTTCGGAATATCAGGTTCCAGGCCCTTCTATCTTTTAATGTGGAGGCAGCCAGATCTTGGGTGACCCTTATTGTGGCACCTTGGTATTTAAATTGTTTTTTTCTAGCTGCTTGCAGGATTTTCTCCTTTGTGTGGTAATTCTGCAGCTTAGCCACAATATTCCGTGGTGTTCTTTTTTTAGGGTCTATTTCAGAAGGAGTTCGATGAATTCTTTCCACATCTACTTTCCCTTCTGTTTCTATTATCTCTGGACAGTTCTCTTTGATAATTTCCTGTAAAATAGAATCTAGGCTCTTTTTTTGGTCATAGTTTTCTGGAAGTCCAATAATCCGCAGATTATCTCTCCTAGATCTATTTTCCAGGTCTATAGATTTTCCCAGTAAGTATTTGACGTTGTTCTCCAGCTTCTCATTTTTTTTGTTTTGTTTGACTGATTCTTGGGTTCTCTGTGAATCATTCATTTCTATTTGTTCCATCCTGACTTTTAAGGAGTTATTTTCTTCTTTCACAGTTTTTAGTTCTTTTTGTAAATGCCCAATTTCGTTTTTAAATGAATTATTTTGCTCTATTGAGTTTTTTTCCATTTCCCTAATTTTTTTTTTTTGAGAATTATTTTCTTTTTCCAATTCAGAAATTCTATTTTCTTGAGACTTTTTTATCTTTTCCAATTCAGAAATCCTACTTTCCTGTGTTTTTTTAACCTTTTCTAATTCACTAATTTTGTTTCCCTGCATCTCCTGTGAATTCTTTATTTTTTCCAACTCCAATTTCAGGACATTGTTATTCTCTATCATAACTTCCCTTTCTTTTCCCCATTTTTCTTCGATCTCCCTCAATTTCTTAAGAGCTTCTTCTAGGAGAGAGTTATGTGATGGGGGGCAGGAATCGTTCCCCTTTAGATTGTTATCTGATTCTCTGCTGTCAACTTCCTCGGGGTTGGACACCCGCTCTTTCTCTGTATAGAAGGAATCTATGGTTTTTCTAGCTTTTTTGCTCATACTTAAAAAAATCTTTTGGGGTCTGTCCCTGGGGTAGGAAATTATTTACTTCTTTACCAGCTTCCTCCCAGACTGGATGGATGCAGTGGCCCCTGCGCCTGAGCTAAGAGAGAGCTCTGGGAGAGAGTTCCCCACCCTCTCCCTGGAAGTGCCTCAGAGGTGATTAGCACTACTGTGCTTCGAGGGCGTAGAATAGTAAAGGCAGCACAAAGCCCAGCCTATGTGTCCGGGTGGGGAGTGGGTGTCTGCAGCAGGTGACGTAAGAAGCCCCTGCGCTCAAACTGGAAGTGTCTGCCAGAAACCGCGGTCCCTAGTTCAAAGGTTCCGCTTCTCTGGGACTTCCTGGAGCTGAGTTCCACTCCCTCCAGCTAAGCTAGGCCGTGTGTCTTGCCTTGGGCCGTATCCACCCACTTGTCAGTCTCTTAACTATTCTCAGGAGGTAGCTGAGGCCACACCCCCTGGTGCCGAGATCTGTGCCTGAGTCACCCCCAGGGTCCGGGGAAAATCTAATCTGAGTTTTAAAATATTTTGGCTTTCTCTTCTGAACTGCTAAATAATTAGCAGAGAAGAGCTAACAGCCTGTGCCAGATTCCTTTACCTCAGTGGCTTCTCTGATCCCAGAGGCCCTCCCAGCGCAATGGGCGCAGTGTGCCCCTACCCCACCGTCTGTGCTGGTCTTTCTTATTCCTCCCCTGAGAACTGACCTTTCCTGTTGAAACTCCAGATTCTCTTCAGCTGGTAAGTCGTGCTTCCAGTCCTTGTGGTATCTATCAGTCCTGAGCTAATTTTGAGACTTAATTTATCTAATTGGTTGTGAGGGAGTGAGGACGTTCACTGAGTCGTGTGTTTCCTCTCCGCCATCTTGGCTCCGCCCCTCAATTCCCTTGAAATTCTTGACCTTTTGTTATTGCAGATGAACTTTGTTATTTTTTCTAGTTCTGTAAAATAATTGTTTGGGAGTTTGATAGGGTGTTTTAAAGAGTAACCCAAGAAATTTGAATTTCTGAAGCTGTAGCAGAAATTAATGATCGAGTACTCAACTTTTTTATGTTAACTGTTAGATCATGAAGGATAAAATTGTGCTGCAGACTATGTAGATGTAATGGGGCAATTCACTTGAAGATCTATTAATAAGTTCTTAAATAGGATTCCTTTCAGATATAAGGAATATTTTCTTGGTCACAATAATAGGTGACAAGTCTTCGTGCTTTAAAGTTTGAAAGTTCTACATGTACTTTCTCAATTGAGTTTTGTAACAACTTGGACCCACTTCGCCATGCCTTTGTAGCTTTCTACTAAAGTGTCAATTCTTTCAAATGCAGGATGAATGGATGACCCCGAATGATTCCCATTATTGAAGAAAAAGAAGCAGAGAGTTGCATAGTTGGAAGAAACTTCCAGAAACTTCCACAGACATCTGGTCCAACCTAGTACCTGGAAAGCAATCTGATGCCGGAACCAGTAAGTGCTTATCCAACTTTTGGTAGGTTAAAAGATCTTTAATATTATTTCTGGTTTTCAAACCCAAGTCTTACCTCTCTAAGTAGCTTCGTCCACATGGGGCAGCTCTCACACTTGGGAGGTTTTTCCTGACCAGAAACCTAACTTTGCCTCTTTGCAAATCCTACCTCTTGTTCCTAATTCTATCCTCTGGGGCCAAACACATCAAGTCTCTTCCACAAAATACCCCTCAAAAGTATTTGGGGGACAAAAAGTATATCTGTACTTCTTTTCAAAAACAAAACAAAACAAAACCTAAAGCTGCCCATTCCTTAAAGACAAAATATAACGGAAAAGGAAAAACTGACTTGAGGGAAATTAGGGCCAGGAGTTGGTGTTACAGGCTGCTTTGGCCATTCAGTGAAGGTGATTGTTCTTCTAGCTAAGGGCTGTTATTGTTGGATTAGAGCGGAATTGTTGCACTTTGACTCCCTTGGGTTGGGGGTATGGCAGCCATTTTGGATGTTCAAGATCCCTGAGCCTGGAGTTGGGGTTTGGTGACCTTAGCTGTGCTTGGGCCCTAAGCCTGCAGTTATTGGGGAGAAGAGGGAAGGCTGTTTGGGTTCTGCCACTTTGGTGTCTGAGGTGAAGGGGAAAGACTGTTCTGGGCTGTTAGAGTTGTGGACTTTGGCCTTAAATGCCTTTGGGCTGTTTAGTGGGGGCAGTAGGATGGTGAAAATCAGGCAGATAGTTCTCCGGTTTGGCCCTCATGAGGTGGGGGGTAGGGAGCAGTAATTTTCATTTTCTTCAGGGCCTGGGACTGAGGAGAAGTTGCCATCACACTAGTGATGGCTCTGGGTTCTGTGGCTTTGGCTACCTGAGGTGGGATTAAGCAGTTTCACCCATGAGATCCGGCCTTGGGACACCAGGGTTTGCAATATTGCTTACTCTCTATGGCTCTGAATCTGGCTTGAAAGGGGATGGTGAGTCTAGGTAGCCTGGGCTATCTTGACTTTTCTTGGCCCAGGGCTGGGAGGGAGGCTGCTGCCTTGGGGGCTGTCTCTCTTTTGGGTGCAGTTTTGCTGGATGTTCCCCTCTGCCCACCTTTCCTTTCCTGAGGCTCCTCTTAGTGTTGTTCTCTCTGTGGCTCATTTGCTCTGAGGATGTAGAGAGGCAACACTGGGAGGGAACTCAGGTCAACTCTAAGAAGCAGGACCACCCTTCCCCTGCTGCTATGGTGGGGAACAGGAAGATGAGTCCCAGCAGAACTAGCAGCAGCAGTGTCCTGGACCCCCCCTGCTCTGTCCTGAGGAGTTAAGGGTGGGGAGACATTGTACCTCTTCCATGCCACCATACTGTTTGGGGGTACCCTCCCCCACTTCTGGGCTATTTTTCTTCCCTGTAGGCCTGGCAGCAGATGTGGAGGTGGTCTCCCTGACATGTCTCCATCATGATCCTGGAAGAAAAGCCAAGGTGGATCCCAGGTGTTTGGCAGCCTGTCAGGTCAGTCCAGGACCCTGGCCTAAGAAATCCCAGCGTCTTGAACCAGGCCCCCCTCTCCTACTTCTCCCAGAGAACCTAGGTTTTTTTTTGTTTGTTTTTTGTTTTTTGTTTTTTTTCCCCTGAGGCAATTAGGATTAAGTGATTTGACTTGCCCAGGGTCACACAGCTGGGAAGTGTTAAGTGTCTGAGACCAGATTTGAAGTCAGGTGCTCCTGACTTCAGGGCTGGTGCTCTATCCATAGAGAATCTAAAGTTTGGAGCCAGAAGGGGGGGTCCGGAGGCTAGGACTAGGTCTGTAGATTGCATATTTGCCAAGGAGGAATTGGAACAAGGGTCCTTTTTCTCTTACTCCCAAGCAATGTGTGGGAAGGCCCTCTGGTCCCTTCTGCCTCCTCTTTGTTCTGCTCTGTGGGGCTGCCCTCCCAGTCCAAGTAGCCAGAGCTTTGTTGCTTGACTTGCTCTGAAGTGGGCAGTCTGTGTATACTTGAGCCCCATGTTTTCAGCCTGAAAAAGCACAAGGGGGAACCTGGCAAGTAAGGAGCTCCCTCTTCCCTTTCCTCCTCCCTGGGCTCTTATTTTCTCCCTTTCCTTCTCCCTTTGTCACCTAGACCCATGGCCCCCAGCCCTGTGCTGTTGCCCAATTGGGGGGGTTGGCCCACTTGACCTCTCATAAGTCTCTTCCTGTGACGTTGGGCTTCCACCTCGAATGTACGTTCTGAGCTTGTGTCATGCTCATGTTACTTTTCGTACTTCCCAACTGGCTCTTGAGCTGGCCTTTTCTTGTATGGGTAACGCTTTTACTTTTCTGTGTTGGGTTTTCTCCTCCTTCCAGGCTCAAGGCTCCCATCTAGTTCTTGCAGGCATCCCTAGACTTGGCAACTTTTGGAGCCCAAGATGGCGAAGCTTCTGAGGAGCCCAGTGACCTCTTCAGTGCCGAAGACTCCTTGCTCAGTCTTCTCCCCAGGGGACCAGACCAAACAATGGATCTGGGACGAGGTCTGGTTCCTATCCATCCATGCTCTGAGCAACCACTGTGCCTCTGAAATTCTGAGGTTGCTGGGCCGCCAGGATTTTGAGGGCCCAGGCCTTAGAAGTGATCCCCTTGCTCCTCTTCCAACCTTTGGATGGTGATGGTAGGATGGAAAAGAAATAGCAAGGCCTCATGAGTACTACTGAATCTAGAAGTTGTTTTCTTAACTTCATCTGGTTGAGATAAATCCCAACTTCTTTTAGAGAGTGAGGGAGAACTCATAATGATAGGCATGAACGTCCCTGCCCAGATAAATAAGATGTGAAAAAGACAATTATAATTAAAAAAAAAAAACAATATAGACAATTTTTGGAAGAAAATAATGTTGCCTCAACTGGCCTTGTAAACTCTATCTTAATTGTCCTCTCCATCACCCTAGTCCAAACAAAAGGCGATCCAAGCTAGTGCAGCAGAGCTACATTTTCAGTCATGGGAGATTTCAAAGAGACAATTACTTGGTTGCCTTCATAATTTCCCTTGAGAAGATGACAACAGTATTTCCTATTTGAAGCTAAACGATATCTCCACTCCTGTGTAGCCGCCTCCCTATTTTCTGCTATGTGCCTTCTACTGAGCTCTGTAATATTTGTTAACTGCCACACTCTTTCCCTGGGATCTCTTCCTCATGTTCTCCATCCTTTGCTGTAGGCACTGGACAGGATAGCTGTGTAGACAAGGCAAGTGCCCTTCATCCCTTGCAGCTTCCTCTGGGAGATAGGGTACGATAGTTATCTGGACTTAGAATATTGAAATCTTATCTAAAGTTGTCTGGACTTAGAATATTGAAATCTTATCTAAAGTTATCTGGACTTAGAATATTGAAATCTTATCTAAAGTTATCTGGACTTAGAATATTGAAATCTTATCTAAACTAGTATTTGGATATTTAAGTCTGGATGTTCTGTAAGGCATTACAAACTCTCAATGTCCAAAATAAATTCATCTCTCCTCCCTCTTGCAGTTCACCCTCTTTCCAATACTTCCCTTTGTCTATGGAGGCTACTGCCATTCCATTAGTCTCCCAGGGTCACATGGTCACCTTCCTTTATCTCATCTCATTCTAGCATCTTTTTTTAAATTTTTTTAAATTAATTTTATAATTATAACATCATTTCTAGCATCTTAAATGTCGATTTTTTGTATCTTGCATCTCTTCCATTTTCAATACCCGTGGCCACCATACTAGATTAGTTTTTTTAAAAATTTGTTTTCTGGATTTGGGGATTGGCCTTCAATTTGGTGTTCTTGCCTCAGGTCTCTAATCCCACCACTCCTGTGCAGGGCTGGGCAGCAATTTACATTCAGTGTACTTTCCTATTTAATCTGCTTAATCCCAATGAACTAACTGTTAATTACTTGACAATCTATATTGCCTTTAGGATAGTAATTAATGGATCCCTAACAAGCAGTGTTTATTATTCTGTATTAGGGCCCTGGCTTTATTAATAGAGTAAATGAAAATGAACTTAGTGTCCTGCAGTGTCCAGGATAGGTTCCAGGTAGAGGAGGTCACAACTGCTGCTCTTAGTATATAGAGTATAAATATAAAGAGAAGAAAATTATTAATATATTATTATAATATATATTAATATAACTCTAATATGTGGGTTCCCATTTGAATTTTAAAGCATTTCACAATGTGTATTCCACTTTGTTTTCCAGCATTAAAATAGTGATAAAATTGTATAGCTTGTTCCCATCTGAACTTCTTCTGTCTTATGTGTATTTTAAAGATGTTTTTTGAAGCTTTCCTTGGCATTATTTTGAAAGTTTGCCAATTGACTCCTTAGTAGAGGGCCTTACTTTGTACCCAATAAGTATTGCCAAGCAAATGCTTGCAGAAGCTACATCTAAACATGTATGTTGTCCTTTTCCTCTTAGATTTGACTTCGATTCAATAATCGATGGTGCCAGAGATGAATGATCCTTTTCTGGCAGCCTGGACCGCTAGCCTTTCCTTGGCATAAAACTGAAGTGTCATTGAAGAAATTTGAAGTCTCCCACTGGGTACTAGTCTCCTCACCCTGAAAATGTGCTTCCCTTCTGAGGGGAAACATCGCTTCAGGTATGGCCAAGAGAGAAATATTTGAAAATAATGTGCCTGAGTGCCCCTTCCAGAGCTAGATACAATGGTGCCCAGCCTACCCCTAGTTGGTGATCAGCATTTCTGACAGCTTCTGAAAAAATGGAAGAGGAGCCTTGAAGAAGACTCATGCGGGAAGTCGTAGGAGATGCTTTGGTAACCTAGATTGCCCTGATACTCTCCCTGCAATTGAGAAAGTATTATAGAAGAGGTTATTGTAAAGATTTGATTCAGTGGCCATTGCTTTCTGACTCTGGGAATCTGATGATTTAACAAAAACTGCTCTGAAAGTTATATTAAACTGCCCTAGTTATCTAAGAAGGCCGCTGTGGGCCTTGCAGCGGATAGAGCACTGGCCTTGGAATCAGGAAGACTTATCTTAAAGAGTTCAAATCCAGCCTCAGATACTTAGTAGCTGGATGACTCTGGACATGTCACTTCTCCCTCTTTGCCTCAGTTTCCTCATCAGTCAGGAGCTAGAGAAGGAAATGGCTGTTCCCTTCAATATGCTTTCCAGGAGATCCCAAAATGAGGGATAATTAATGACTGAACAGCTTATCTGAGAAGATATAGACACCAGTGATTTAAAATCAGTAGCCATACATAAGGACTATTTCAATTCTGGGCCATTTTCTTGGAGTGCTTATACCTCAGTGGTTCTTACTTGACAGATCCTCAATGGGTCTTCGATTAGATGTGAGGGAGACTAAGAATTTACATGGGGAAAGAACTGTATGTTTATTTTCACTCATCTCTGCTATTTAACATTTCTTCTAATGATTTAAAAGCCCAATTTTCTGCAAATTCCTCTAGGCTTTACAACACTGCCAAAGGGAGTCTGACACAACGAAGGTCAAGAACCCGTGTTTCTACTCATTTTGAGAAGGTAATGACTATGTCTTTTTAGAAAAAAAAATCATTTTGCCGCTCTCTAGGTAGGCTCCTAGACTTGAATCTGAAAGGGACCTAAAAGTCAGGATCACAGATTTACTGCTAAAAGGGGCCTAGGAGGCCTCTAAGCCAAGGCCTTCAGTTTGTGGCAAAGGAAACCTGAGACCCATACAGGGAAAATGGTTTGCTCAAGGTTCCGGGAAGACAGACCCAGCAGACTTTGAATTGCCCTTTACTTCCCTATCTAGTGCAAATCCCTCATTTGATGGAAGAGGAAATCAGCCAGGGAGCTTCTTTGTGGCTCCATGCCACACAGCTGGAGAACAGCAGAGCGGAGCCTCAGGCTCGTGTCTCTTGATGCACAATGCTGCTCCTACTCTTCCTCCACTGCTTCTGAATTTCCAGAAGCATGTTGCCAGTTTGTTCAAAGTCTCTCTGCTTCTGCCCTGAGTTTGCCTAAAAGCGTTTCTCCAAGTTAGGGTTCTCACGTGCCTCGTAGCTTTCCTTTTCTACAAACCCTATCCTGAATACTTTTAACTCATTTTAGGAAACGCGCAATTATGACAGACTTTCAGGATAGAGAAATAGCAAAGTCCTTATCATTAAGGAGCTTTCAATCTAATGAGGAAGAGAAGGGAGAAGATACAAAGAACTAGTAGGAAAGAAATATAAAGAAGAGAGAGAAAATGTCTATTGGGAGTGGGGCCTTTTAGAGAGAATCGTGTAAGAGACTTTAGATATCATAGGTGGGTATGGGAAATCCTGCTACATTCCCTGTCATTATTGAGGGCATCTTCCTCCTCTAAGTCCTTCAGGCTTGTGCCCTAGGAGTTATCCCTGACTCCACTCTCTCTCATTCCCCAATATGCAAGTCATTGCCAGGCTCGTCAGTTTTGCCTGCTAGCCTCTCTCATGTCGCCACCACTCATCACCTCACATCTGGATTGCTGAAACAGCTGCTGGTAGAGGTCTCTCTCCACTCTGGTCAGTCTTCCATTTAGCCATCAAAGAGATTTTCCTAAAATGCAGGCCCAATCATGTTACCTTTCCCAGCCCCTAATTAACTCCAGGAACTCCGTTTCCTCTAGGAACAAATATAAAATGTTGTTTGCCCTCGAAAGCCCTTCATCACTTAGCTCCTTCCTACCTTTTTAGGCTATTCTACTACATATGCTCTTTAAACCACTGACTCTGGCCTCCCGGCTATTACACAATATTCTTTATCTCTAGACTCCAAGAGATTTTTTCTGATCATGCTCCATGTCTGAATACTCCCCCTCTTGGGTTCTGATTCCTGACTAATTTTGCTTTTTAAATCCAACCTTAAAATCCCACCTTCTACAGGAAGTCTTCCCCAAGGCTTCTTCATCCCAAGCCCCTCCCTCTGTTAGCCCTTTCTATTTATCTTATGTAGAGATTGTTTTGTATGTATTTGTATCTAGTCTCCCCCAGTGGATCAGAAGCTCCTTGAATTTACAGCAGGGGTTTTCAAACTACGGCCCGGGAGCCAGATGCGGATGCTGAGGACATTTATGCGGCCCACCGGGTTATGGCAAATGGGCTGAGGGGGGAGGCAGAGGGTGAGCTTCTGTTTTGACTATAGTCCGGCCCTCCAGCAGTCTGAGGGACAGTGAACTGGCCCTTGAGGACCACTGATTTAGAGACTATCTTTTGCCTCTTTTTTGTACCTGCAGATTTGATGGATGGAGTGCATTCCAGGTATAAAGGACAATGTGAGGAAAGAGATAGAAGGAAAAAATCAAGCAGGATGAAGATATGGGGCACAGGATTACAGGATCTAGGGCTTAAGAGATGATGAGGCCTATTGAGCATGGTCCTCTTGTTTCAGACATTTTGCTTGTATTAAATGATAATTGATGATTCATACTAGGTCATATTTTCTCAATTGGACTGACCCTCAGAAATCTAGAGCAGTCCAAGCCCGACCCAGAATTCCTTCTAGATCATTGTCAAGCAGTGGTCCTGTTGGACTCTACCATACAGTTTCCTGGGAGGGGAAGCCAGCTACTTATACAGTTGTGAAGTCAAAGAACCCAGGATTTTTGCTAAACGTTCTTAAGTGACTGTGTTTGAACCGTTAGGAAACCACAGGTCTGAAACCTGCTGTTCTCTGAATTTGTAGATGGGGAGCAGACGGAGCCATCTCAGCGAAGTGTCAGCTGGGTCTTGAGTGTTGATGACAAAAAATTCAGGGCCTTGAGTTGGCCTTTTGTGACACATTCCTCAGGTGTCAGTAGCTTCACAAGGTAAATTTTGGTCCAGTCTTTGCTTTCTCTGCACTATTTGAATGTAACTTTAATAATCATTATGCATTGAATTCATAACTTAGGATGTAGAGTATTTCCATTTGCTCCTCTGCCTCCCCAAGAACAGCTCTTGTATGTGATGACTGATACCTCATATTTGCACTCTGGTCTCTCTGACTTCTCTTAAGAGAGAGACAGAAGTAGGTGCCCATGATTTTACAAGTTACAAAATTAAAATGGAGAATTGAGAGATAGGCTTTGCAGAACTCTTCCATTTATCTCGGATGATTATAGACATTCAAGTTGAAAATCAGTTGAAGGAACTGGGATATTTAGCCTAGAGAAGGAAGACTTGCGGGGGAATCTAATGGGGGTTTTCAAGTCTTTGTTACGCTGTCTTCTGGAGGAAAAGCTAGACTTGTTCTGCTTGGTACCAGAGGAAGAAGCCCAGAATATGGAAAAGAAGCTTGAGAAAAACCAGTATCAGTTCAATAAGCAAGAAAGGGAATGGACTTCCCCCACTCACTAGAGATCTTTGGGCAAAGTCATTTCTTGGAAATAGTGTACAAGGGATACTTGGGCAGGTGGAGGTAGAACCAGCCATCTTCAGATGCCTCTTTCACTTCCGAGATGCTGTGGAGTGTCCTCTACACTAGTAGACTCCTGTTTTGCCCTATGATTTGGGCTGATGCTAATGAGAAAATATGTCCCAAAGGGGAACTCATGACAAGTTATCGTAGTACCTTTCAAAACTTCTGAGTACACGCTCATTATCCTTCTTTATTTACTTTGCCCCGTCATTTCTTTGGGAATTCTGTTTTTTAGTAGCATTTTCTATTTGTGCCCTCCCTGAACTTTCTCAAGCAATTTGGCCATTTTGATGCAGGGAGCTCATGATCAGGAGCTTCCAGCTGTGAGCTCAAGGCAGGGCCTTCCTGAGCTTGCCACATCACCTTGGACGGATCCCTTAACCTCTTCAGGGTTCATGATTTGGAACCTCTAATGTAAACCTCCTAAGGCCCATTCCAATAACGGAAGGAGTCAGGTGATGCGATGGGTAGAGAAGTGGGTCTGCCATCAGGAAGACCTAGATTCCAATTC
This sequence comes from Sminthopsis crassicaudata, assembly GCF_048593235.1. Taxonomy (NCBI): domain Eukaryota; kingdom Metazoa; phylum Chordata; class Mammalia; order Dasyuromorphia; family Dasyuridae; genus Sminthopsis; species Sminthopsis crassicaudata. The sequence continues at coordinate 8,477,820 of NC_133623.1, read as the reverse complement.
AGTCTCAAACACAGAAGCTAGTGATCCTGGACAAGTAACTTGAAACTTGTCTGCCTCAGCTTCTCATTTGTAAAGTGGGGCTAATAAATCATGCTGACCTCACAGGTTTGTTGTGCAGATCAAATGGTGTCGTTTTTGTGATGTACTTAGGGTAGTTCCTGGCACCGAATGGGTGCTAAATAAACTCTCGTTCCCTCCCTCCTCGTGAACTTCTATCTTACTTGATCCTTTCAATAACCCTGGAATATGAGTAAAGCTGGACAGGTCATATATTTGTGTTTTATTGGTAACTAGACTGAATCATAGAGAGGTCAAAGTTACTAATCATGTGATCCTAGGCTAGGGAAAAAAAAAAACGAATTCTAATCCAGGTCCTTTGACACCTGGTCCAGTGATTTCCACAATACCAAGCTTGCTTTCTAGAGCAACTCATGGAGAATTGTATATGTGTGTGTACGTCATGGATTCTGGAACTGGAAGGGACCCTTGAGGGGTTGGCTTTCAATCTCTTTAGACCCCACAAGATGAAGGGACTCCCAATAAATAACAGAGTTGGTTATATGAGCCTAGATCCTCAGATACCCATTCCCAAGGCTGTTGGAATTGCAGTGTGCCACATTGGCAGCCTTTCTAAGTTTCTTGTATACACTGGACCCAAATAAAATTCTTTATTTGAAAATATTTATTCAAACACTTTGAATCCAGATTAACCTTGGGCTTCATTTGTAGGAGCTCATAAGGTTTATTTAAAATGGAGAATTAAAAGTTTATATTTAAAAGCTTTGAATTTCTGGGTGTTTTGTTGTCTGCTGCTCCCACACAGGTGGTTTTCCTTTAAAACAGAAGCCAGATGACAATTCCCACTGGAGTGAATGCATCTCATATATGTTTCCAGTCAAATGTAAGCTTCCAATTTGTAGGAGTTTCTTTTCTTTTTTCTTTGTATCTATCTCTGACATCGAGCATAGTGCTCTACATATAGAAGATGTTAAATAGAGTAGCAACTCATTACATCTTTTCTTGCCATCCTTCTGCAGAATGGTCTCACTTGACTTCGGACAAAGCAATAGGGGGGAAATGTTGGCAACTATTTTTGCATGTATTTTGAAAAATAAAAAGAAAATACTATGCTTTAGTCCATATTCAGTCTCCACAGTTCTCTCTCTTGATGTGGCTGGCACTCTCTACCACAAGTCTTATTGGAATTGTCTTGAATTTCCTCATTGTTGAAAAGCACCAAATCCATCACAGTTGATCATCATATAATCTTGTTCTTACTGAATACAATGTTCTCTTGGTTCTGTTGACTTCACTCAGTTCATGTATGTCTTTCCAGGCTCATTTCAATAATTTCGTTACATTCATATACCACAATTTATTCGGCCATTTCCCAACTGATAAGCATCCACTCAATCTCCATTGCACAAAGGGATGCTACGAAAAGTTTTGCACATGTGGGTTTTTCCCCTCTTTTAAGATCTTTTTGGGATACAGGACCAGTACAAACACTGCTGGATCAAAGGGTATGCACAGTTTGATAGCTTTTTGAGCATAGTTCCAAGTTGCTCTCCAGAATGCGCGCTGCATCCTCACTTTTGAATGTTGTTTTATTGTCATTATGTTTGATGAAATTAGCTATGGTTTCTATAATTTGTTCTTTGACCTATCAGTTCCTTAAGATTAAGTATTTGGTCTCCAGTTAATTTTTAATTCCTTCAACAGCCTTTTACTGTGTGTGTATATATATATATATATATATATATATATATATATATATATATATATATTTTGTTTTGAACTGTGTTCGTAAAGGATATTTAATATTTCCCCTTTTTTCATTTGCGTGAAATGCCTTAATTTTGCTAATTTTTATAAAGATGTTATAAACACCTAAAGTGATGTGTAGTCCTTTCAGTTTTCACTCAGTAGTTGCCAGAAAGCAGTAATATCTTAACTTGTCTAAAATTCTATTTCGGTCTTTAAGTTTTTTCTTGTTTGTGTTTGGTTAGACTTGTATATCTATGAAAGGGGTACATCAAAGTCCCTCACCACTATTATAGTTTTACTATTTCTCAACAGTAAGCCACTTAGCTTTTCCCTTAAATATTTAATGTCATCTAGTGCAGATATGATGAGTATTGACATTAATTCATTGACTGTGATACCATTCAGCAAAATGCAGTTTCTCTTTTTGTCTCTTTAAATTGTCTATTTTTTGCTACTGGTTTGTCTGAGATCATGATTCCTATTCTTGTTTTTTTGCTTTCAGTTGAAGCAAAATGGATTTTTGTTCTAGTTTATTTTAATTATGCAAGTGTTTATGTTGTAAACAACATGTTAGTAGATTCTTCTTATCTCTTCTATTGTCCTATTTCATTTTGTGCATTGAGTTCATAGCATTCACATTCATAGTGTGAACCTGATCATAAAATTTTGATCATTAATGTTTTCCCTCCATCCTATTATCTTAGGCTTTTCCTCTCTTTGCTCCTACCCCTCTTCACAAGAGATGGGTCCTATTGAGTGAAGTTTGCTCAGCTCCTGTATTGTGGGCTTAATGTAATTAGTTTCTACTTCCCGGCCGGGGCCAATTACGTAAATGATTGGGATATAGTCTTAGCTCCAAAACTCCCCCACTGCATCCCAGTAAAAAATGGGGATATTAAAAGCATGATGTCTGGATCAAATGAGGGTAATTGTAAAAGACTATATAAGTGCTATATAAATGCTATTATTATTATTATTATTATTATTATTATTAATATTTGCTTCCTAGTATCCCACATCCAAGTTAGTTGCTATTGGCATTGAGGGATGTCACTAAGGAAAACTTTCTGGTGTGGTGATATTGTGACACTCTCAGAAAACCTTTTGATAAAGAGCAATTTGCCTTCAGTAAAGTGATTTGCTTATAATGAATGTATTAACAGCCCTTATTAGCTCTGTGGTGTTCAGTAAGGAGTACATTTGCTTTTTGAAATCAGCACCTACTTTTACTGACAAGTTGTAAGTAATCTAGTACCATCTTACATCAAGATTCAGTTTTCTTTTAGTTATATTCTCCAGTGATAACATGATATCCTTGTGAGAGGAATTGGTATAATTGTTTTTGTCAGTCGTTTAATTTTAAATTCATTTTGGACTTTAATTAGTCCTGCTGATTTGGGGATTGGGGTTTTTTATTGTTTTTTTGGTGGGAGAAACAAACTGAACATTGGAAAGTAATGGATGTTTATGCTAATTTACAAATTGCGATACATATAGATATATTTTTGAAGTGTGAATACATCATCATACTATGAATATTTTGATTACAAATGAGTTTCAAGCCATTTACTAATTAAAATCAGAAGAAAAAAATCAATTTTCTTCCATTGTAGGATCATACACATTGTGACTTTTCACATTGAAATTTCAACATGTCGTGGGGCAGCATGAGAAATTAAATGAGAATTTTTTGGAAGTTTTGTGAAAGCCACAGATGACATTCAAATGGCCAGCAGATGACAACAGAGCCAGTGACCAACTTTTACAATAAGGTACTGTAAATACTCCATAAAAGAAGAAAAAATTCAGACATCTTCTCTGGTACAAGGGAGGGCCAAAAAATTTTAGGTAGATTTTCCAGATTGCAGGGTCGCCATGCTCCTAACCCCCAAAATGTGAAAGGGGTAACTACTCAATTTTGCAGGGTAAATTATGTGTTATAGGCCAGTATTCAAATTTTCCTTCCCATGGATAGTGATAGCTCCTAGATGTTAATGTGATTGTCACTGTGATTTATTGGTACTTGAGCTTTTTCACTCTGAATCCTTACAGTATTTTTTATTTTGCCTAGAAATTTTGGATTTTAGCTATAACACATCTAGAGATTTTCATTTTGGGACATTTGTGGATTCTGTTCTGGTTCTAAGAGGTTTGGGCTGTTCTCACTTATGATTTTTTGAAATACAGTATGTAAATTCTTTTTTTCGTTGTAGCTTTCATCTAGTTCAGCGTTTTTATATTGTTTTTCTTTTTAATCTGTTTTCTAAGTCAGTTATTTTTTAATATGAGGTACATTATCTTTTCATTATTTCAGTTTTTTACTTTTGTGTTGGTACAGAGTCATTAACTGATTTTGGAGCCATTCTTTGAATGAAAGAGTCTGTTACTTGGATAAGGTTAAAATTTGGGCAGGCTTTACTTATTTCTTATTTTTTATTAATTTTATAATTATAACATTTTTTGACAGTACATATGCATAGGTAATTTTTTTTACAATATTATCCCTTGTACTCCTTTCTGTTTCGAATTTTTCCCCTCCTTCCCTCCACCCCCTCCCCTAGGGCAGGCTATATTTATAAGCATTTTATAATTTCTCCGTTCCATTGCTTCTTCCTCCTATTAAAGAGTAATTTTAAAAATCCTCCAACAAACATGGATTTGTTTCCAGCAAAGAACATTTCTACATTAATCATGTCCAGAAATTTTTATTTTAAGGAATTTAAGTCTATCACATCTCTGGCAGCATGTCAGTGGCTTGTCATTTGTCGCCACAGTAATTAGAGTTCAAAAGTTTCTAAAAACTGTTTTTCTCTATAATGATGATGAGTAGATATAATGATAATGAGTAGAATTCTGCTCATTTCAATGCATCAATCCATAAAGACCTTCCCAGTTTCCTCTGAAGCTGTCCTTTTTGTCATTTATTATGGCATTATAATATTCCATCATATTCACATATCACCGTTTGTTTAGCCATTTCCTAATTGGTGTGTCCCTCTTTATTTTATAGCTACTAAAAAGATATTATAAATATTTTTGTACCTATGGGTTCCCTTATTATTTCTTTGATTCCTTGGGAATGTGGCAACAGTAACTGGTGTCAGCAGTAGCAGTCATCAGCAATTGGCAGCAGTCATCAGCAGTTAGATGCTTATTTGTATTTGCTGGTGTGTGTGTGTGTGTGTGTGTGTGTGTGTGTATATATATATATATATATATATATATATATATATATATATATATATATATATATATATATATATATATATATATATATATATATATATATATATATATATATATATGTTCTCTGGTGTCCTGATGCTAATTTCTTTGAGTATTTCATTTTGTGTTCTTTGAGTATCTCAGGGTTGGCTCAGGCCAGAAAAGAAATTGCCCATTTTCAGCGGCACTTCGTGCATTCTAGGCACTATACTAAATGTTGGGATATAAATATAAGAGAGCAAGACAATCCCTGCCCTAAAACTTCCTTGTAAGTTTGACGGTTAAAGCCTTTTATAACCTGGATGCCAAACAGACATATTCTGTAGATAATATATGAGCAAATCAGAGATATCCTTATTCTTGTGTTCCTGGACTTTAAAACTCTGAAGATCTCAAATATGAGAGCCTATGTGATTTCATCTTAGGTGAAGTCTGATTGCGGTCTTCCTGCTCTGAGCTTGCCTGACTCCTGACCCCTGTTTGTGTTTGGATAACACAGCTTCCGGCTGTTCCTTGGTTTGAAGATCTAACAGATAGCTTTTGACCTTAGCCCCTGTTACCTACTTTGTGAGAGTTTCCCTTTTTCTCTGAGCTAGGCTCACCCAGCTGATGGTTCCAATGTGGGTTTTAGGCCATGGCAGAGATCAGGCTTGTTTTGGTTCTTGGTCCTTGCCAGACATACAGCCTTAGGCCCTAGTGGAGTTGCATAGATGATTTTGCCCCTTGTCACAGTGATAAGGCATACTGTCAACAACATCAAACAACACATCCATCTTGGATCCGAAATCCTGCTTTGAGATTGGACTGACAGCTGCTGGCTTGCTTTCTGTTCCTGCTCCCTCCCCAGTTGACCTTGTATCATTGACCATTCCTTACCCAGGTATACTCTCAGCCTCTAGCCTCATTCATAGCTACTAGTTTTCTTCTGTTCTTAGCACTGGCTCTTTTTTGCCCTGTTTCACAGCCGCAGACTGTAGGCAACAGCTTATGCTGAAAGGTTCTGCACAGACCCTCCTGGCAGATACCCCTATAGGTCTCCTACTGTTGTCTCATGCTGATCTGAACTAGAGAACAGACTCCCTGTGATTGTGTTTCTTTTATTTTCTGATCACTGCTTGGACTGCTGCTCTTCCTCACTTTTTAGTGGAATAGTTCTGAGAGAGAGCTGGGTTTATACTAGTTCTTTTTACTCTGCCATTTTTGCTATTTTACTGATTTTCTTGACGGTATTGTATGCACATGCAGACTCACTCATATTATTTAATTCCCTTTGTAGAATTTGAGATCTTCAGAGTTTTGAAGTCTAGGAGCTCAAGAAGAACAGAATCTGAGACTTGCTCATGTATTATCTGCAGATTATGTATGTTTGCCATCCAAGTTACGAAAGGCTTTAAAAGTCAAGCTTTTAGGAATGTTTTAGGGCAGGGATTGTCTTGCTCTCTTGTATCTCTATCCTAACAGGTAGCATGGTGCCTAGAATGTAGGAAGTGCTTAATACCATGATCCCCTGGTTGTGATTCAGGGAGTGTGTTTGGGTTTGCAGAGTCTCTGGGAGTCTCAGCCTGACTCTGGATCATCCCAAGTCTAGAAAACTCCAGGTTTTGTGGGGGTAGGTTCCACTGGCCCTAGCCTAAATGACTTCTACTCAAGCTTTCCAATTAGAATTGTTTGAGGGCCATCGGAAGGATTTCAAGCTTTATCCCTGCCCCCAGCCCAAATTAAAGCAGAACTAACAGTAGTGACATTGGGGGAAGGAGGGAAATGGGATTACTGAAAGACTATAAAAAAAGAAAAGAATTTGGGCCCTATAGACACTAAACAGCGATCGCAGCTGTTGGCTTTAAAGAACACAAAACAGGAATAGGATCAAAAGAACCTTGAAAGCGCACCTGTTCTAGAAGGAGACCAGCCTTTGTCAGCATCCCACTACACCCTGGGGATGATTGGTTCCATGTGGCTTTTAAACTCAGAGCCATATTGGGGGCATTGTTTGTACGTGTTTCTTATTAATAATGTCTTTAAAAAGCTTTTTTTTCATATTTATGCCATTCTTGTTTGCCTTTATCCTCCCCCCCCCCCTGAACCTTTCCTTATAACAAAGAAAAACATGTAGCAAAGCCATTCAACCCAGCAAATGAATCTACTAATCTCTATTTGTTTTACATGGCCAGTCCCTTCTCTTCTGAGAATAGGAAGGTAATTATCTTTATTAGTTCTCCAGTATCAAGTCAACAAGCGAGCACCCTCTAAGATCATACTACAACCCAAATACAAACCCAAGGGACACAAAGACAGACCAAAACAGTCCCTGCTCTCAAGAAGCTTACATCTCTCACTTGCATCCCCTTAAGTCCCTGTGACTTTCTTGAATCCAGAAGATCCCTTTGCTCCTGTGGGCCTTTCTTTGGCCATTTCTTCCCAGAACCTCCATTTTGAGGAATGACCTAGGCCAGCTATATTCACTCCTTCATTCTCTCTCAGACTCAGCTTCTTACTTTCCAGACTCCTTTCTCCACCATGCCCCAGAGTGGGTACCATCTCCATCCCTCTGTCCGTTTTTTCAGCTTCCTTTTCTATGTTGTCTTGCCCCATTCAAATATGAAGTCATCAAAAGTCAGGGACTAGCTTCTTTTTACATGTATTTGTATTCCTTAGCGCATTGCCTTACCAAATATACACTTTGTAAATGTTAACTTGACTTGTTGAGAAAACAAGATAAGTAAATTGTAACGAGTCTCAGAGGGAAGGCACTAATATTAGGGGGGAACCAAGAAAGTTTTTTTGAAGAAGGAAGGATTTTAGCTGAGACTTGAAAGGAGCCAGGGGTGGAGACCAGAAGGGAGAACATCAGAAGCATGGAGGACAGCCAGTGAAAATCGTAGAAGTTAATAGTCGTGGTGTTTTGTGCAAAGAACAGTAAAAAGTCCAGTGTTACTAGATTGCAGAGTCCGTGGAAGGGACTAAGATGTTTGAAAGCACAGTGGGGAGGTAAGAAGGGGGGGCAATGTTATAAAAGGTTTTAAAAGTCAAATGGAGAATTATTTATTTGTCCTTGGTAACTGATTGCATGTGGATAGAGAGTGAGGAGTTGAGGATGACACCACGATTGTCAGCCTGGGTGACTAATGGGACGGTATTGACAACAATAGAGAATTTAGAAAAATGGGAGGATTTTGTGGGAAAGAAGATGGATTCAGATTTGGACATCTTGAGTTTAAGATGTCTACAGGAATTCCGTTTCAAGATATCTTGTTCAAGATATTCAATAGGCTTTTGGAGGTGTGAGATTGGGGTCAGGAGATAAGTTAGAGCTGGTTGAATATATCCTAGAATCATTTTCATAGAGATGATAGCTGAATCCATGGGAGTTGATAACATCAAGTGTCGAGAAAGAAGAGGAAAGGGTTAGGAAAGGACAGAAGCTTGGGGGACACCTATAGATAGCATGCATGACCTGAATCAAGAACCAGGAAAAAATTCTGAAAAACACTCACAAGACAGCGTGGGCTAGAGAGAACCAGAAGAGAGGTATATCACCAAAACTTACCAAAAAGAAAGAATCAAGAACAGAGTCATCATCAGTGTCATAGGCTAAAGGAAGATCAAGAAGGATGAGCATTGAGAAAAGACCATTTGATTTTTCAGTGAAAGATAATTCTAGAGGGAACAGTCAGACTGCAGAGACTGAAGAAGAGAGTAAGAGGAAAGCAGGCGGAAACATCAGTTGTAGATGAGCTTCTCGAGGGATGGAGAAATTGAGAGTTTTTTTGGGGGGATCAGACAGCAAAGGTGGCAATCTATAGACAAGCGGAGATTGAAGATTAGTGAGAGAATAGTGATGCAGTAAGAGGGCCAGATCTGAAGATTCAGGTTCAAGTTTGGCTTCAAAAACTTACTAGCTGTGTATGAGCCTGGGCAAGTCACTTTACCCTGTTTGCCTCATTTTCCGCCTTTGTAAAATGAGCTTCAGAAGGAAATTGCAAAGCACTCCAGCATCTCTGCCAAGAAAACCCCAAATGGGGTAACAATGAATTGGATGGAATTGAAAAATGACTGAACACCAACAGAGATGATAGAGGAGTCAGCCAATCCTAAATAAACGAACGCTCGTTTTGTTTCCAAAATTTTTCTTTTTTTAGTAATTTCATTTTTATATCATTGTAGACTAGGGTAAAGAGACCTGATTGGATACTTTCCAAAGAACATGTATCTTTTTAGAAACCCATGTGTATGAAGGTGAACATTTTACAGGATTGTTGAGTCTCTGACGAAAAAAGATGTAATTTCCTTATGGGGAAGTTCTAGTTGCTGCTGAATGTTGACAGGTTTGTTGACTGCAATATTGACTAGAGGGATTACTTAGCCTGACAACAATAATAAAAGAAAGGTGCTGTTTTAAACTTTGGCCTGCCAGTCCTTTAGGCCACAAGAAATCCATTGTAAATATTTGTCAGCCTTTGAGTAAAAGTTTTAGATTCCTAAAAAATAAGAGTAAGATCTACTTTTTTAAAAAAAGCAGAGTTTCTAAACTATAAAAACATCTTAATCAAATATGGAAAATTCAGCCATACACAGACCACACGCATGCACACTCCCACATATACAAAGCCACAAGTTGTCATATTTCCAGGACACAAAACATATTTTTAGAAACTTCGAAGAAATCAACTTAGCTTTTTAAATTTTCATTTAGTTGTTGGGTATTGATTATATGGGTGTAGTCAGAGAATTCTCTTTTCTCTTTAATATGGGAGAGATTATTGCCATATTAGTGAAAAAAATAAGTGTAAAGTGTATTAGCTCAGGAGCTTTCATAGACAGAATAGGGCAAGGTGTTTGTCCTAGCTACAGCAGGGAGACAAGCCTTCTTCAGGATCCTCCACTATTCTGATGCTCTGTGTCTTGGCCCCCAGATCACAGCTTTGGAGCTGGCAGAGACTTTAGGCCAATCTTCTTATTTTACTGATGAGGCCTGAGAAGGTTAATGAACTGCTGTAAATGACAGAATCTGCATTTGAAGCCATGCTCATTTATTCCAAATCTGTAGTGCTTCTCATCATGTCACGATGTTTCTTCATGCAAGAGAGAGAAAGAGAGAGAGAGAGAGAGAGAGAGAGGAAGGAGAGAGAGAGAGAGAGAGAGAGAGAGAGAGAGAGAGAGAGAGAGAGAGAGAGAGAGAGAGAGAGAGGAAGGAGAGAGAGAGAGAGAGAGAGAGAGAGAGAGAGAGAGAGAGAGGAGAGAGAGAGAGGAAGAGAGAGAGAGAGAGAGAGAGAGAGAGAGAGAGAGAGAGAGAGAGAGAATGAATATTTCCTACTGGCCCCTTTGTGGCCGACAATTCGTGGTATATTGAGTTAACGAAACTCTTAGGAATCATTTTAGTTCTATCTGTCAAAGAGGAAGACCACTTCGATACTGGCAAGAGGCCGCTTGGAAAGCACAGTTAAAACTCCGGTGGCATAGATTCTAGATCTTCCCTAGGCCTTCTCCAGCCTGGTCCTATCTAGCTTGTTCAAGGCCTTGTGGTGACGGCATTCCAAGGAATCCATCAGCAAGGATTCATTAAGCTGTTAATGTGCTGTGCCAAGTGCTGGGGAGCTCCACCTTTTAAGGAGTTAACAGTCTACTGGGGAAGACAATGTGCTTTTATAAGCATATTGTTTGAATAGATACATGGTAGATTAGGGAGATGGGGGAATCAGTAAAGATTTCATATTGAAGGTAGTACTTGATTCTTAATTTTTGTGTGTTATTTTTAATTGGCAATTAATTTATTTAATTATTAACTAAATTAAACATTTATTCTTCTGTTCCATCTGGAAGAAAAATAAAACAAAAGAGTTCTTGTAACAAGCATAGTCAAGCAAAAGAATTCCCATATCGTCCATGTCCAGAAAATGTGTGTCTCATTCTGTACCTTGAGTTCACCATTTATGTCAAGAGATAGAAAGCATAGATAATTATCAATCCCCTGGAATTGTGATTGGTTGGTGCATTGGTCAAAGATCTTAAGTTTTTCAAAGTGGTTTGTCTTGACATTCTTGCCTTTTTTGTACAAGTTCTTTTGGTTTTCTTATTTGACTCGGCATCAGTTTCCCCAATTTTCTCTGCACTTATTCCTCTCATCAGTTTTCATGGCCCAATAATACTCCATTATATTCATATACCAGAGTTTGTTAAGCTTAGCTTTCAGTTTTTACCACTATAGAAAATATTCCTGAGCTGAATTTTGAACGATCCTAGGAAGCAGAAGTAAGGAGGAGGGGGTGCATTCCAGACATAACAAAGCCCCAGAGGCAGGAAATGGAATTTCATGTGTGAAAACCAGAAAGAAGGCCGTTTGATTAAACCAGAGAATACAGAAAGGAAAGGACTGTCTAATGAACAGTAGTACGTGGCGGTATAATCCAATGAGAAGTACAGGATGAAAATGGAAAGGGACGTTGGGGACCAGGCTGTGAATGGTTTTAAAAGCTAAACAGAGGTGTTTCTCTTTTTTCCTACAGCCAGTAAGGAGCAATGAAGTTTATTAAGTAGGACAGTTACATATAGGCAAATTTTTATACCAGTATTAAAAATAGATTGAATTGGGGAAAGATTTGCGCTGGGAGACTAGTTAAGCTGTTGCAGTAGTTCATACAGGAAGGACTGAACTAAACCTGTGATTGGCTAAATTAAGGTAGAGGTAGAAATGGTAAGATTTGGCAGTGGCTTGGATGTATGGGGTGAGAGGGACTGGTGAGTTGAGTGTGCTACTGAGTTTGGAACCTTGGGAAGCTCGAGGGATGGCGGTATCTTCAAAGAGAAATGGGCATGCTGAAAAGAGGGGGGTTGGTTTGTATCATTGGTAATGATGACCAAGGATGGCGGATGGATTTGTAAGGAGATGGTATACTCATTCACTTGTGGCGGCACTGTGAATTGATGAAGCAATTCTGGCAAACAACTTAGAACGATACCCTAAAGGGATGGTGTTTCAATATTCATAAGTAACTGTATACTCTTGAGAGCCAGGGATATCACTTAAAGACATAGATTGCAAAAAGATCAAAGCTGGAAGGAGAAGGCCCGTAAGCAGAAAACTTTTTTTAGCAATGCTTTTGGTTATAGTAAAGAACTGGAAACAAAGTATACGTCTGTCACTTGGGAAATGGCTGAAGAAATTATGGTGTATGAATATAATAAAGTGTTAATTATCTCTAAGGCCTGACAAATTCAGAATAATTTGAGAAGATCTGCATGGATTGATACAGAGTAAAGGGGGAAGAACCAGGAAAACAATTTATCAGATGATTACATTAGTGTAAAGGAAAAGAATTTTGAAAAACTCATTGTGATCACTGCCATGAGCTATCATGACTTCAAAACACTAATGATGAAAAATATCTCTCATTAGATCCTAAGGTTAGAGATCATAGCTCTGCATCAACAAGCTATTTATTGCCTTCATTTTATAGACAAAGAAGCTGAAGCTCAGAGAAGAAAAATCACTTGTCCAAGATCATGTAGGTAGTAAGCATCAGAAGTGGGATTTAAATGTGGGCCTCTGGCCCCAGCATTAGTGCTCTGTACCGAAGGGCCAGAAAGAGACATATATCCTTCAGCTTGGCCATTGTGTGGGTTTGTTGTGAGGGAGGAATTCTACTTAGGGAGGGACATCTTGTGGGGGGGGAGGTTTGTGACTAGTAATAGTGATAAAAATAATGGGGGGGGGAGAGAAAAAAACATCAGTGAAACATTAAAATACACAAAAATAGTAGAAAAAAGTTTAGAAGGGTACAGCATCAGCAGGGCAATTTTGTTATGTTAAATGTAATATGTACTGTAAAATTATTTGATAGAAATTGAGTTTATGTACAATCCTCTTTTTCTGTATATTGAAATGTTTGCTTTTGTGAAGTTCCCGGTAAAAAAGAGAACGGCCTTGGGGGAAACAAAAGTGAGTTCTGAATGGGCCAAAAATGTAGTTCCTGCATGTCAAACTGTGGGGAGCTGCCTGGGCTTCCCGTCGTCTGCAGGTGTATGCTAGTCTGCTTCCCATAGGGGAAAATCAGACGGGTTAGTGGGGATTCAAGAAGGACTCACAGGGTGCCAGATACACTGGAACTTAGCATAAACAGTTACATTCTTTTCAGGAGGAATTACATTTTTAGGGTAAAATGTCAACGGGAGGCCTAGATATTAGGCCTGCATTTCTAAAGCAGTTTCTGAGGGCTGATTCAAAGGGGGAGAGAGGTACTGAAGACTTATTTTTGAAGTTTAATGAAAAATCCTGAATTTCTGGGCTCATGTAGCTGTTTGAATTCACGTGCCCTGTGGCAAATTGGGAGTTCCATTAGGATGGACTCTCCAAGATGTCCTCGTACTCTTCAAATGGCCCTCTTGAATCCTGGCTGAAGAGAGTGTAGGAGGAAGAAGGAACTGGAAATGCTGTGCCAATGATTCTGACAGATGTGAGAGACAGGAAGCAGGGGGCTAGAGCAACTCACCAGAGAAGCAATTTTTTTTTTTTTAAAGGGCGTGAAAAGGAACAAGCTGTGGATTATTTTTCATTGGATTTCATCCCAACCATAAATTCAAGTCAAAAAGATCTCATTGCAGACACATGAATCTGTGACACAGAGAAATGACATAGTGCTCAATTCCTAGGCCTGGGCTAATAATAAAGTGTTTCCCCTCTTTTTTGGAGGGATTTTGTATCTGCCTGACCATCACTGGATGGAACCACAAAGGAAATACTGGCAGGAGATCAGGCCTCCTGGAATTCATTATGCAGACAAGGAAAATATCTTAGACCTTGGTTGCACATCACGAGACTCCCAACATCCAAAGCTTTGGCAGGACTACTTGAGTATTCTAAAAGTTAGAGTGAAAATCTTGATTTTTCTAGCAAATGCTGGATCCGATATATCTGTCCTAGAGAGAGGGGTCATTTATGTAGCAGAATCATGCTGGCTCCGAACAATACCAAGGTCTTAACTGATGGATGGTGATCATGTTTCCCTAAAAGTTCACACTATAAGGAAAGAGTGGACCACCTGACTAAATCCCACAAGTCAGTGCTTTTTGGGGGGCTGGGGTTGTCAGCCTACAGCATATGAGCTGCATTTCATTGGCTCCCAGCTAATGGCAGCCAGAATATCCCTTTCCACACCACCTTTAAGATCTGATAGGTGCCTGCTTTTTCCACATGTGTGATACACAGCTGGACAGGTCAACCATCAGTACCACTGACAGCCTCCTCTCTTCCACTCCTCCTTTGTTTCTCACCTCCACTCCCTAGTAAAGCCAAGAAATAGGGATTGTAATCTTCTACCAGAGATGTCCCTTGAGATAGGAAGATACCACAGATCCAAACAGGGTCCAGTCCCAGGAGTTTAAAGAGGCTGAACTGGCTTGGGCCATGTCACAATAGTTAGCTGGTAGATGACCTTTAAACACGAGGTATGATCTTCAAGAAGAATTAATGGCTGAGATTGCTTGCCAGGCAATCATCAGAGTGGCATGTGCCCTGCTCATAGCTGAGATGCTCACATTGTCTCTTTTGCAATAGTTGTACACAGATAAGGGGCCACAACACCAATAACATCCCCTTTAGCTCTGGTATTTTGTGGTTTCTACTCAAAACATGGCTCTTTACTGCATAGCCTTAATATTCAAAAAAGAAACTGACTTTATCTCCCAACTTTGACAAACCTTAGAAACTACTTTGGAAGATTTTTGATTAGAATAAATGTTAATGACTCAGGATTTTGAATTTACTCTGTTTTTCACTTTGGCTTCAGAATTCTCTTAAGCATTGCCATGTGCAAACTGGCATGAAGTTGTTGTCTAGGAACTAGAGGAAGGAAGAGAACTGTTTTCTCTTTGTGAGCACCAATATTGTGATGGTCCAGAACATCAGGCTCTTGTGCTATTTGCAGTAAATCCACCATCTTCTCCTCCTTCTCCTCTCCCTGCCCAATTTGTTATTTTTATTTTTTTTAATTTTATTTATAAATTTTTTTGACATTATATATGCATGAGTAATTTTTTTATAACATTATCCCTTGTATTCATTTTTTCCAAATTATCCCCCCCTCCCTTCACTCCCTCCCCCCGATGACAGGCAACCCCATACATTTTACATGTGTTACAATATAACCCAGATACAATATATGTGTGTAAATACCATTTTCTTGTTGCACGTTAAGTATTAGATTCTGAACGTATAAGTAACCTGGGTAGATAGACAGTAGTGCTAACAATTTACATTCGCTTCCCAGTGTTCCTTCTCTGGGTGTAGTTATTTCTGTCCATCATTGATCAACTGGAAGTGAGTTGGATCTTCTTTATGTTGAAGATAGCCACTTCCATCAGAATATATCTTCATACAGCATTGAAGTGTACAGTGATCTTCTGGTTCTATTCATTTCACTCAGCATCAGTTGATGTAAGTCTCTCCAAGCCTCTCTGTATTCCT
The DNA here is from genome assembly GCF_048593235.1 of Sminthopsis crassicaudata. NCBI lineage: Eukaryota > Metazoa > Chordata > Mammalia > Dasyuromorphia > Dasyuridae > Sminthopsis > Sminthopsis crassicaudata. The sequence continues at coordinate 8,462,369 of NC_133623.1, read as the reverse complement.
CCTGTTGGTCATTTCTTACAGAGCAATAATATTCCATAACCTTCATATACCATAATTTTTTCAGCCATTCTCCAGTGGATGGACATCCATTCATCTTCCAGTTTCTAGCCACTACAAAAAGAGCTGCCACAAACATGTTGGCCTATACAGGTCCCTTTCCCCTCCCCAGTATTTCTTTGGGATATAAGCCCAATAGCAGCAATGCTGGATCAAAGGGTATGCACAGTTTGATAACTTTTTGGGCCTAGTTCCAAATTGCTCTCCAGAATGGTTGGATTCTTTCACAACTCCACCAACAATGCATCAGTGTCCCAGTTTTCCCACATCCCCTCCAACATTCATCATTATTTGTTCCTGTCATCTTGGCCAATCTGACAGGTGTGTAGTGGTATCTCAGAGTTGTCTTAATTTGCATTTCTCTGATCAGTAGTGATTTGGAATCCCTGCCCAATTTATTTGCTCAAATTAAACATAGTTTTATAAAATGGGAGACAGTATTGTAGAAAGAACTCCGGATTCATTCTCCAAGGATTTGAATTTAATTCTAGCTCTCCTGGTTGATATGTCTTCTTCATTTGTAAAACAAAGAGGAGAGATTAGATTTTACACTCAATTTTCAAAAATTCTGCATTTAACAGTTATCAATAACTAATATTTCTAAATGCTAAGTAGAACAGAAAAAGGAGGATTATATATGAAACTGAATAAATTTAGGTATAGTATGCTTTTCCCCCCCTTTTAAAATAATCTTTTTGTGTAATTTCCAAAGACAATTTCTGACGTTAATTTAAAAAAAAAAATAAATTCTAAAATGACCTCCCTTCCTCTCTCACCATTCCCTCCCTAAGATGCTTAGCAATAACATAAGTTATGGGTGTGTTTGCTTTTCCTTTTCATTTTATAATACATCCAGCAGTTAATTAGCAAGCATTTATCAAGCCCTTACTGTGGTGCCAAGTACTGGGCTAAGTGATAGGGAGACAAAGAAAATAAGACCTATCCCTTCCCTCAGGAAACTTCTATTTTAATGGGGGAGGTAATGTATAAAGAAGTAGGTGCATGTAAGATAGAGATAGAATAGTTGGAAAGTAATCTCAGAATGAAAAATCTTTCAGCAACTGAAAGAACAGAAGAGAGCTTCTATGGAAGGTAGGATTTGAGTTGAATCTTCAAGTCAGAGTGTTATGCAAAATGCACTAAGTAGCTCAATGTAGGCACAAAGGAAAATGTATGGAGGAAATGAAGCCACATGAGATTTTGGGAGTTGATGAGAGGCCTTGTCATGAAGAGTTTTCAGTTTCAAACAAATGAATTTATAGTGACTGAGAAGATGATGGTCTTCTGAACATAAATTTGGAAGAAATTCAGAAATGAGGACATTTGGAGGGAACATAATAGGTTCAATTTTGGGCCTGTTGAGAATGATTCCGAAGGGGCATCTGGTTTAAAATATCCAAAAGCCAGTTGGTGATGTCTGATTGTAGCTCAGAAGAGAAACTAAGGCTGGATACATCGATCTGGGAATCATCTGCATAGATGATAGGGAACTGACAAGATCACCAGATGAAACCGGATAACCAGGACTAGAACTTTTCTACTTATCAATCCCCCCCCTTCCTCATCCCCAACAATGTTCTCAATTTTTAGTCCCTAAGAAGGTAGAAGTTGAAGATTGTCTCATGTTTACCTTTGTCTTGAGTGTCACAGATTGGGTTCTCCTCATTTTGGGGGTCCCAGTGGCTAGCTCTCTGTTTTCATTTAACCAGTTAACATCAGATTACCTTTTACAAAGGGAGTGACCTCAAAGTTATGGCAACACTTTGAGGACTTGATTCTTCATAGTACCTTGGTGTCTGGGGAGGGGGGGAAGGTTAGGCTTATTGATTATCTCAGCTTCTACATAGCATTAATCCCATCAAATTCAAGTCCAAAGCCTGACTGGGCAAGTTTCCAGGGACCTTTGCTCCTTAGGACTTCCTGGCTGTGCTGGCTACAATACCTGGACTGGAACCCTGGACTCCTAGATTCCTCATGAATCTAGTTTCTGGGTTGGAGGCTCAAGAAAAATAGGAGAGGGGAAGGGATCTGCGTAGGGATGGAGGAGGAAATAATAGGGATGAATGAGATTGTACTTGTAGGGCTTTCCCATTCTCAGTCCAGTCACGATGCCATCATCTTTAGGCCTTTGCTCATAGGCAGAAGTACAGATGTTGGCCAAGTAACCTCTCCCAAGATCACAGGGGTTTTGTGTGCCACTGGTTCATTTTATAGTTAGCAAAAATGAAGGGAGTTCTTTTGGAAATTTGTGCTTGGAGGTGCATAATTGAAGCCTATACTTGTGAGGGTCAAGGGTTGGCAGACTCAGGCAGAAATCATAGAAACTTGCCTGAATAACCCGTATGTGCCAAAATGTTTGTGGCAGCCCTTTTCATAGTGGCTAGAAACTGGAAGATGAATGGATGTCCATCCATTGGAGAATGGTTGGGTAAATTACGGTATATGAAGGTTATGGAATATTATTGCTCTGTAAGAAATGACCAGCAGGAGGAATACAGAGAGGCTTGGAGAGACTTACATCAACTGATGCTGAGTGAAAGGAGCAGAACCAGAAGATCATTATACACTTCAACAATGATACTGTATAAGGATGTATTCTTTTTTTTTTTTTTAATTCATTTTTCCAAATTATCCCCTCCCTCCCTCCACTCCCTCCCCCCGATGGCAGGTAATCCCATATATTTTACATGTGTTACAATATAACCTAGATACAATATATGTGTGTAAATCCCATTTTCTTGTTGCACATTAAGTATTAGCTTCCGAAGGTAAAAGTAAGCTGGGTAGATAGACAGTAGAGCTAACAATTTACATTCGCTTCCCAGTGTTCCTTCTCTGGGTATAGTTATTTCTGTCCATCATTGATCAACTGGAAGTGAGTTGGATCTTCTTTATGTTGAAGATTTCCACTTTCATCAGATGAGGATATATTCTGATGGAAGTGGATATCTTCAACATAGAGAAGAGCTAATCCAATTCTAATTGATCAATGATGGACAGAATCAGCTACACCCAGAGAAGGAACACTGGGAAATGAGTGTAAACTGTGAGCATTGTTTTTTTTGTTTTTCTTCCCAGATTATTTTTACCTTCTGAATACAATTCTTCCTTTGCAACAACAACAACAACAACAAAATTTGGTTCTGCACATATATATATTGTACCTAGGATATACTATAAGATATTTAATATGTATGGGAATGCTTGCCATCTAGGGGAGCGGGTGGAGGGAAGGAGGGGGAAAATTCGGAACAGAAGGGAGTACAAAGGGTAATGTTGTAAAAGAAAAATTACCTATGCATATGTGCTGTCAAAGAAAAAGTTATAATTATAAAAATTAATAAAAAATTTAAAAAAGAAAAGAAACTTGCCTAAATAGCCAATGTTTCCTCCTCTAGAAAGTGAGTGTGTTGGACTAGATGATAGTGAAGAATCTTTCCAGCCCTCACATTCTGTGTTCTATGAATAAGCTTGGTTCTCCCATCTTGTTGCCGTACTAAGCAGTTGTCTCCTGTGCCCTCCTTCCTCTCTATTGAAAAGTCATTCTGGGGTGGAGAACTACATGGAGGCACAAATGAACTTGGCAGGGGTCAAAAAATAGCAGAAAGATCTGGGTGGTAGAATGGAGAATGTGCTGGGGAGCAGTAAGAAACAAGTTTAAATTGGTAGCATTTCTAAATTATGAAGAACCTTGAAAGGCAAGTAAAGGACTTTGGAGACTTGTGGGTAGGTGGCAAGAACCTTGGCATTGGAATCAAGGAGATGCTGTAGCCTTTTGAATGTCTAGTGTTAGATGAAAATCAAATGACTTCAACCTCAATTTCCTCATCTGTACAGTTGGGTACAATAATAGTACCTACCCTACCTCCCATGGTTGTTGTGAGGATCAAATGAAATAGCCTATGTAAGTACTCGGCGAGCCTTAAAATGCTGTTACCATCATCATCATCATCATTGTCGTAGCAGTGGTAGTATCCCCTGTTTTTTATATGACTTAGGACAAGTCATTTGAAATCTCCGGACATCATTTCTCTCATTTAAGTAGGGAGAGTTGGCCTTCTTTCAGCTCTAAATCTCTGACCCTCCACTCTCAGCTCCAGGCCCCCCAGTCCTAAGCCCCACTAGTCCTAAGATAGTTCTGAGTGTCTTTGGACAAGTTTTTCCCTTCTTTGGCCATCATCACCTTATATATGAAAGGAGGGACTCGGGCTAGTTGGCTTCCTAGGGCCTTTGTGAATCTGTAAACTTCCACAGGGAAGTAATATGATGAATGGAGTGCTTTAGGAAGTTGTGAGTATAGAGATGGTAAGAGCAGGAAGACTAGCTTGCCAACAGGTACGATAATGCAGCCGGAAAGGCCCGGCCTAGGGTCATATCAGTGAAAGTGCGGTGCAAATGATTCACTTGTGCTCCAAGAGAAATTAGTTATAGCAAACAGAGAAGAAAGATGAGTTAGGGATAACTTAAGCCCAGGGGATTGGAAGTTGCCAATTAATATGAACTGGGAATTTAGGAAGAAGATTCTGTTCTGGAAGCAAATTAATATATTCAGCCTTATGCATGTTGACTTTGAGGTAAAATAGGAAAATCCAACTGAAGTTATCTGTGGGCTGTTTGAAACATGACTGAAATACAAGGGAAAGAGGGGCAGTCATCGTACAGGTAACAATTAGTTGAGTGAAAGTTGATAAGATCTCCGAGAGGGGACAGAAAAGAGCAGCTGAGGGGCAGGCAGGGAGGACCTACAATAATAGGAAGAATTAGAGGAATCCACAAATGATATATAGGCCAGAGAGGTTGGTATGCTAGAGAAGCCAAAGGAAGAAAGGTTCAGGGAGGAAGTGGCCAGCAGTGTCAAATGTTACAGAGAGGTCAAGGACTGTGAGCAATCATGATTTGTCTATAAACACGAATCAAATTATCCGGATTGTTGCACAAAACTACATTATGCAGGCATATCCCCAAATAAAGTGCTGTTGGTGATGTAATAAGCCGTTCAAGTTAACCTGAGTACTATGTAGTGTACTCTACCCGCAGAGAACCATTGATTAATGGGATATCAGGACTGACAAGCACCTTAGAGATCATTTCATTCAAATCCCTTGCTTTAACAACGAGGGAACTGAAGCCCATGGAAGGGAAGGACTTTGCTCAGTCACACACATCAAAAGAGTTAAGATTAAAACTCGCATTTCCTGACCCTCAGCCTAGGACTTATTCCGCCATGGCTGTAATTTAGCAAGCTTAGTCTAGGTTAGGGTTTCATGTAAGTTCAGGGGTTCTTAAATCAGCATCTGTAATTGTTTTTTGATAACTGTATTTCAATGTAATTGGTTTTCTTTGTAATTTTATTTTTTTACATTTAAAAAACATGATCCTGAGGAATCCATAAGCTTCACCATGCTCAAGGTGTCTACTTAGAAAAGTAGCCCTCCTGGTCTACTTTCTGAAAGATGGTGGTGGTAGTGATGATGAAAATACCTTATATTTCTCTAGTGCTTTGAAGTTTGCAAAACCCTTGAAATGTATTTTATCATTCATTCCTCCCCTAAGCCTGATGAGGGAGGTACTCTTACGTGTCATCACTCTCATTCTCCAGAGGAGGAAATAGGTTCTAAGAGATGATGTACATGTCAGGATCAGGCGTTGAACCTTCCTATTTCTTGTTCCAAAACTGTTGAAGTCAGTTCTAGGACATGATTTATCATGTTTTTTTTTTTTTTTTAAGGGTTTTTAATGTGTTTTTTTTTCTTTTGACTGAAAACTTAAAAGGGAGTGAATGGAAAGGAAATACACTTAAAACAAAGAAATAATCAAATTCTTGATCTAAGCCAAGCATTAAGTAATCCAAAAAGTACGCATAGTTTCCCATTTGTAAATGCAAGACAGAGTAACTCTCAGGGGAACATTATCTTGATATTGCATAACCCTGTTCAGAGAACCAGAATGAACTCTATCTTTATCACCACCTCAGGCTATTTTCCATTCTGCTCATGCTGCTGTACCATCCTCATCCAAATCCCCAGAGATAATGCCCGACAGAAGGTAAGCTGCTTGGCTTTGAATTCCCCTAGTCCGTGGACTTTTAGCTTCACACTGACCATTGGCAGTTTTGCTCAGTGCTGCCTATGCCTCTTCTCTACCTCTTGTTCTAAACTGATCCAATCGACGCCACCATTGCCCCTGAAAGGGAGCTGCTGTTGCTCCACTCACCTCCTCTAACTGCGTCCTGAAACACTTTCCCTGGCCACCATGCTTTGCTCCTCCTTGCTTTTCTATGAGTGGCACATAGTAAACCCTTCATAAATGTTTTTTCATTCATTCCATCTTGAAATTATTTTCTACTGACTTATCTGTATTTGAGTTATCCCCCCCCCCAAATGTAAGTTCCCTGAAAACGCAAGACCTGTGTGCTTTTTTTTTTGCAAAATCACAAAATTTATGGGTTGGAAGGAACTTTAGTGCTTCTCTGGCCCAACTCACATGCAAAAGGAAGCTCTGCTAGAAACCTGTCTTACAAAGTTATTGTCCAACCTTTGTTTGAATCCCTCCATGGATGAGGGTGGGGGGAGCCCACTACCTCTTGAGGCAGCCTATTCTACCCTGAGTAGCCTCTTATTAGTGGAAACTGCTCCTGGTTCTGCCCTCTGGGGCCACATACAAGTGTAATTCCTCCTCTGTGTCCTTGCCCATTATATATTTGAAGGCAGCCATTACATTCTCCTTGGGTCCCTTCTTCTCCAAGTCAAACGTCCCCAGTTCCGTCAATTGATGAGGACTCCAGGCCCTTCTCTAAGCCTGGTTGCTCTCCTCTGGACACTTCCTGGTTTGTCAATGACCTCTTTAAACCGGCACCCAGAACTGAACATGATATCCTCCAAGTGAAGTCTGATGAGGGCAGAGGGCAATGGGACCATCATATCCCTATTCCTGGGTAAAACTAGGAGTCAGGAAGACCTGAGTTCAAACGTGGTCTCGGGTCCTTGCCAGCTGTGGGATGCTGGGAAAGTCAGTTAACCTCTGTCAGCCTCAGTTTCCTCATCTGTACATGATAGCATTTACCTCCCAGAGTTATTGTGAGGATCAAAAGAAATAAAATTTTCAAAATGCTTAGCACAGTGCCTGGTACATAGTAGATTCTTAATTAAATATTTATTTCATTTATTCTTTGCTCCCTCCCTTCTTTCCTTCTTTCTTTCCGTCTTATACTTGTGAAGTTGAATTTTTGTGCCCAGTTAAAGACTTTACATTTATCCCTATTTCATAGTTGATATCTTTAGATTCCTACCAACACTGTAGAGCAGACTCTGCTCACCACAGCCTAAGGGACATATCTAAGGGCTGCTTTTCTGGTTTAGAACACTCTGGATTGTCAGGGCTCTTTCGGATACTGATGTTATCAGCCCGTGTGTTAGCTCGTCCTCCTGGCTTTGCATCCTCTGTACAGCTGAGGAGCCTACTATTTAGGCCTGGATCCAAGGTAATGACAAAATGTGGAAGGAGCTGGACTTGTCTATTGGGGATCTTTCTGCTGCACTGACGTTGAATCTTTGAGTCCACCCATTTTAACCAGTTAAGACTCTTGTCTAGTTTGTTCATTATCTCTCCATCTTTGAATTTTATGGTGACCTATCATCAACAAGCCAATCAGACAAGAATTGACAACATCCATTTTTATGTAGAAATTCTAGGCCTTTTCCAAGGTATATTTGGGAAACCTAGGACATGACCTTATAGCGGCACTTTATGTTTACACCACTTGTGCCTGCTTGAGGTGATAAATGGAAATCTTTCAAGATTATAAGACTCCTAAAAGGGATATGGGGACTGGGGAAAAACTAAAAAGGGAGAGTTTGTTTATGTTAAAAATGAGGGGTTCAGACTGAATGATTTCATCAACTGAGGAAGATGAGGTAGCAATACCTGGATCAAAATAAGCACGTGACAAATGGTCTTTCTCTTTGCCAAAGTAAGGTTTATTTAGAAGAGTTTACAGATAAAATAAGCACCAGGAGTGGCAAATACGAACTAGAGTTGGGCAAGCATTTCGTTAGAAAGGAATTTGAAAGAATTCATGATGGGAATAAGTTGTGAGGCCTGAACATGCCATTGATTGGCAGGTTAGATCCGTAGAGGACTTTAGCAGACGAACCACAGTTAGCTGGAGTAAGGAGAAAGGCGCCAGGAGAGCGAAGGAACTATGAAAAGGGAAAGAAAATGCCTCATAATGGGCTTAGACCTGAAGAGAACTTAGCAGAGATCTTCATCATAACCAGATCTTTTATAAGGGAAATATCCCTCTGTGACTAAAATGAAAGAGCTTTTCTTATATTAATGTTCTGTAATAGACTACACGATGACTAGAATAGTCAGATCTCTTTCAAAGAGAAAGGATCTACCGAAGAAAGAGAGGGGAAGACATGTTTTTCCAAAGGAGGATTATACAATCTTAAAAAAAAAAGCAATAATAATACCATGGAATAAAGATTGTTACCCAGAACATGACTGGAATCCCCTATCTGTGTGCATCTAACCCTAAATGCACGTTGTCACTTTTATGTGCAACTTGGGAGGTTGTTCATCAGTTCCCTTGCCAATAGTTTAGGTACACTGCCATCAGATACTTTGTGGTGCTTTGATGATGGCCCTTGTTCTAAATAGCTAGGATTCTTAGGAACACAGGGTTTTTCTATTTTATTATGCTTCTTATAAAATAAAGCTAAACATTAACAGTAACTTGCATCAGCCCAATCGCATATTGTTCCAGATGAAGAAATTAAAGGTCAAAGAGGGGGAATGGATTTACCATTAAAATTATATCGGTTATGTCCTAAAGCAGAGTTGTGACCCCCCCTCCCTCCCCTCCTCCCCAGGAATCTTTGGCCTCCTGATTACCTGTAGACTAAAACACATGTTCCTCAGCCTGGCATTGGAACGCTTCACATCTGGCTGTAGCCTACCTTTCCAGGCTGATGAAGGATTATTATTACTTATTATTATCAGTTATTAAAAAAAATTTCTCCAGCTACTAAGTTCTGGAGCCTAGTCAAGCTGGCTTCTTTGCTGTTCACTCTAGAGGCCAGTACATCTCCTGCCTTCGGGCTTTTTCACAGCCTGTTTCTCTTCCTCACTTCCAGCTCTTATCCACTCTCATCACGATGTATTGATAATTTCTATGTGAACATATTATACTCCCCTCCCCTATGTCCCTGCTGGAATAGAGGCTCTTGGAGGGCTGGGGATGGCTCATTTTTCCATTTGTACACCCAGCATTGAGGTAAGTACATATAGGCCCTTGCTAAGAGCTTGCTGCTTGACTGAAGTGGAGGGCCAGAGACTAAGGATACGAACAGAACATAGTCTCTGCTCTCAAGAACAGCATGGTCCCCCAGAGGAATGAGGCAAATCAACAGGGAAGTACTGTGTATTCCTGAGAATTTGAAGTGAGAGGAATCGCTGACAACTCCAGAAATCAGGGAAGGGTTTTTGGAGAAGGTGCTTCATAAGCTGGGTCTTGAAGGAAACTAAAGGCTCTAAGAGATAGAGGAAGAGGCAGCCCCAGGCATGAGGGATGACTTGCAATATGGAAAGTGGGATGGCAAGTGGAAAGAACAGTGAGTTGGACAGTTTAGGTAGAAATGGTGTGTGACAGATAATAATGTGGAGAGAAGAAGCCTCGAAAAGGTTTGCTGAATTCACATTCTGAAATACTTTAACCATCAGGCTGAGCTTGTATTTTCTTCTAGAGGTAATAGGGAGCCACTAAAGATTGTTGAGCAAGGTAATGTTTCTATCTCTATGCCTTAGGAAGATTTTGGTGCTGTGTGGATTATGCTGCTAAGTAAAAAGTGACAGGAACAATAAGTAATATTTCAGAAAGCTCAACAACTGCATCATTTTCCAGAGAGATATTTTAGATGATTCCAAAACCAGAAAAATCTGGCATATGAATACAACTTTTGTAACTTTTAGATTTCAACCTTTTTTAAAAGGTTCATTCCTGAACAACTTTTTGGCCACTTTTCTTGGAACAGTCTCCATTGGAGGAGGCACCTACCCTAATCATGTTCTCATCAAACCCAGCCCTTGCCCCCACTGGATACCTTCTCTTTCCCACTACCCTGTCAGTTTTCTTTTCTGTGGTCTTCCACCATTGGGATGTAAGCTCTATAAAGGTAGGAATTGCCTTGATTTGTATTTGTCTTTGAATTCCCAGTGCTTAGTATAGTGTCTGACACAGAGCAAGTGCTTAATAAAGCTCTCTCTGTTTCTATCTAGTTATCTCTGTGTGGTTATCTATTGTTATTTATTTATTGTTATCTATCATCTGTTTGTACCTCTTAGAACATCTCCAGCATCCTTTATACCAAATTCCACTTGAAATAAGGTCCTTAGAGTCAGCTAATTAAACAAGTAAATGTAAACCCCTTCTTTGTGTGTCACAAGCTGAATTGCGCTGATAAATTTATTGAGTGATCAAAGATAAAATAATTTCTCCAGCTACAACGTTCTGGAGTGTGCTAGACTTCTTTATGGAATGTTAAGTCTAGAAACACTTTCTTAAGGTTTCTTGTAAACATTGGAGGGACCAGCACATTGGTTAGATGATGGAACTCTCTCTTACATTGACAGAATCAGATCTAAATAAGAACCAAAGTTTTGAAGGTCTGTAGTGGGGCAAAAAATGCTAAAGTTGGACTCATAAACTGGGTTCACATCCTTTGATATGCTGCTGATGTGACCTTAAATAAGTCGCTCCACATCTTTGATTCTCGGTGTCTTATATAATAGGGAGGTTATATTGATGATCTCGGAGGTCCTTTCTTTTTTCTTTTTTTAATCTAATATTTTAATACAATGATTGATTACTCACAAACTCTTATCTCTTGAACTTTTGACATCTCAGTGCTCTGGCAACTCATTACAAAGGAGTTGGCAGTTTTTATCCACAGGGAAGGTTCAGGAACTCCCTAGATTGATTATATAAGCAAAAACTTGTAAACCACAAACAAATTTGTCTACAAACATGAATGTATGTAGTTGTGGTGTTCTAGCCTATTATTTTCAGTGATAGAGAATCTAATTTCTTCCATTGGGAGTTCTTTAAAGTGATGAAATCACTGATCTATATAAATATTCATCAATCTATCTGCATATTTATGATCAAATTTCTCTTGATAACTAGATGATGTAAATAGTGATATATACATACACACATATAAATATGTACATATTATATAAATGAGTGAACATATGTATTATCCAAACTTACACATATAAAACATAAATACCATATATATGTTTGTGTGTGTGTGTATATATATCTATACACACACACATATATATATACATACATATACCAATATATACATACTTTTATATGTTCCTTCAGACTTTTTATGAAAAAATGTGATTTAAAATGCTTAAAACACTCTGTCAAATGATTATTACACTAGGTGTTATGTCCAAAAGTTCAAAATTCTTAACTAAAATTATATATTACAGATACATAGATTTAACAATGAGTTAAATTTCAATATAAGTAGAAGAAAGACCTTCACGTTACTTCTATCATAAAATTCTTCAGGTTATGTTATATGAGTAACAATACTGGGAACACATGCTAGTGAAATAATAAAATATACCTGAGAGCTCCTCTAACCTACTGTACTCACATTTATTTTGCTTGTATTAAACAACTTGAAGAAACAAATTGATTATCTTTATTTTGCTTGTATTAAACAACTTGAAGAAACAAATTGATTATCTTCACTTTTGTCAGTGGCAATAGAAGACCCATTGTCACAAGTAGTAACATAACATCTTAATTATTTCTTGGCTGTGAATGATGTAATAAGACACCACTAAGGATATATAAAAGTAGGAAAAAAAAAGATTGATTTCTGGGATGGGATAAAAGTGCCTGAGTGGTTGTAATGGTGCCTTGAAGATATGAAAAATCAGAATAGTTTATTGGATAGCTCCTCTCTGAAGGATACAGGTGTCTCAAAAGTCTCAGTGTAGTTTTTAAAGCAAGGGTTTTTTTTGGTAGAAGATGAAATTTTATCTATTTTTTTATTAATTTTATAGTTATAATTTTTGACAGTACATATGCATGGATAATTTTTTTTGCAAGATTATCCCTTGTATTCACTTTTCCAAATTTTCCCCTCCTTCCCTCTACTCCCTCCCCTAGATAACAGGCTATCCCATACATGTGTTACAGTATCCTTAATGCAATAATATGTGTATAAAACAAAATTTCTCGTTGCCCGGTAAGAATTGGATTCCGAAAGTATAAGTAACCTGGGTAGAAAGACAATAGTGCAAACATTTTACACTCAATTCCCAGTGTTCCTTCTCTGGGTGTAGCTGATTCAGTCCATCATTGATCAACTGTAACTGAATTGGATCTTCTCTTTGTTGAAGACTTCTACTTCAATCAGAATATGTCTTCATACAGTGTCATTGTTGAAGTGTATAGTGATCTCCTGGTTCTGCTCCTTTCACTCAGCATCAGTTCATGTAAGTCTCTCAGAAGTCCTTTCTAGCTCCATATCTGTGGCCTATCCTTTTTTGAGATGGAAGGGAGGGAACCTCAAGGGAGAATTTGACCCAACTTTTGCCTCCAGACAGATAAAAATGTTATTGCCTCTATATTAATACCTAGAACACCGGTAATATTATTGGATAGACATATTTTATTTCTCTTTTCCACTTTGATGTGATATTGTCTTCTCCATAATGCTGTAGAAAAAAAATGACCTTAGAATCTTACCTCATTTTGACCTGTAGCTTGAAATTAATTTCTATTAACCAACCCCTTGCAAAAAGAAAACTCAGCATAAATACATTTGAAAATAAGTCATGAGATTATAAATTTAGAAATAAAACCCGAGCAGTCCTCTAGTAAAAAAAAAAATACAGAATATGAATATTGGTCTGGATCTCAGCAGCAATCTACTCTAATCCATACATGAAAAGTATATCCACTCTAACATACCTGTCAAATAGGCAGCCAGCCTCTGTTTGAAGGCCTCTAAAGAAAGGGCCCTTTACTGTCCCTGAGGCATATCTGTACTACTCATGGTTGGTTGATCTGAGATCAAGCTTTTTTTTTTATTTCAGCTGAAACATAATAGATTCTGCTCTAGCCTTTTATCTTTTCTCTGTGTGTATCTCCCTGCTTCAAATGTGTTTCTTATAAACATCATATTATAGGATTCTGACTTTTTAATCCGGTCTGCTCTCTGCTTCTATTTTATGGGAGAGTTCATCCCATTCACATTCACATAAATTAAATCATTTAAAATTACTTAACTCTGTGTTTCCCGCCACCCTATTTCCCCCAAATTATACTTTTCTCTCTCCTTTCCCCCTCTTTCTTTGCACCACTATTCTGCTTCTGACCACCACCTCTCTCAATCTGCCCTCCCTTTTTTCAATCCCTGTCCCCTTTCTTATCCCTTTTCCCTTCTATTTCTGTCCTCCCTTCTCTTAGCCTTCCCCTTTCCTTTCCCTTCCTACTTTCCTATAGGGTGAGACAAGTTTCTATGCCAAACTAAATATGTATGATATTCTTTCTGTCAGCCAAATCTGTTGAGATTAAGGTTCAAGAAATGCTCACTCCCCCTTCTTTCCCTCAACTGTAATGTCTTTTTGCCTCTTCATGTGATATAATTTTGTCCCATTTTACATTTCCTCTTCTTTCAGTACAATCCATTTTCCACCCTTAGTTTCTTTTTTATATCATCACAATAAAGTCCACTTATATCTAACACTCTCTAAGTATACCCCTAACAAAGATAGTTCTCAAGTAATACACATATCATCTTCCCATGTAGGGATGTAAACATTTTAACCTTTAAAAACATAGTTTTACTTTTATAGTTAAAGGTTCTGATAAAGGCCTCATTTCCAAAATATATAGAGAATTGACTCTAATTTATAAGAAATCAAGCCATTCTCCAATTGAAACTATTTCTACTCATATGAAAGGGTGTTCCAAATCACTATTAATCAGAGAGATGCAAATAAAGACAACTCTGAGATACCACTATACACCTCTCAGATTGGCTAAGATGACAGGAACAAATAATGATGACTGTTGGAAGGGATGTGGAAAACTGGGACACTGATGCATTGTTGGTGGAGTTGTGAAAGAATCCAACCACTCTGGAGAACAATCTGGAATTATGCCCAAAAAGTTATCAAACTGTGCATACCCTTTGATCAAGCAGTGCTACCATTGGGCTTATATCCCAAAGAAATACTAAAGAGGTGAAAGGGACCTGTATGTACAAGAATGTTTGTGGCAGCCCTCTTTGTAGTGGCCAGAAACTGGAAACTGAGTGGATGCCCATCCATTGGAGAATGGTTGGTATATGAATGTTATGGAATATTACTGTTCTGTAAGAAATGACCACCAGGGTAAATACAGAGAGGCTTGGAGAGACTTACATGAACTGATGCTGAGTGAAACGAGCAGAACTAGGGGATCATTATACACTTCAACAACAATACTGTATGAGGATGGATTCTGATGGAAGTGGATATCTTCAACATAGAGAAGATCTAATTCAGTTCCAATTGATCAATGATGGACAGAATCAACTACACCCAGAGAAGGAACACTGGGAAATGAATATGAACTACTTGCATTTTTGTTTTTCTTCCCAGGTTATTTTTACCTTCTGAATCCAATTCTTCCTGTGCAATAAGAGAACTGTTCGGTTCCGCACACATACATTCTATCTAGGATATACTATAACATATTTACCATGTATAAAACTGCCTGACATCTAAGGGAGGGTGTATAGGGAGGGAAGGTAAAGTCAGAACAGAAGTGAGTGCAAGGGATAATGTTGTAAAAAATTACCCATGCATTTGTTCTGTCAATAAAAAGTTATAATTTAAAAAACAAGCAAAAATTCTGAAAAAAAAATAGTTTTTTCCTTCCCTTTTTATCTTCTTATGCTTCTCATGAATTCTGTATCTGAAGATCACATTTTCTGTTCAGTTCTGATCTTTTCATCCAAAATAATTGAAAACCCCTTAATTCATTGAATGTCCATCTTTTCCCCTGAAAGATGTTTGGTTTTGCTGGATAGTTGATTCTTGGCTCCAATCTCAGCTCCTTTGTTCTCCAGAATATCATATTCTAGGCCCTTCTCAAATCTCACTGTTGGAATTTTTCTCTGAAATGGAGCATGAACTGGCCTCTTGGCAATGGCCATCCAATTTTCCTGGTCCTGATCTCAAAGTCCCTTGGCAGAGAGGGAAAAGAACATAAAATGAGAATGGAGCAGCTCTGTCTTGTTTGTTATTAGTTATTATTGTCCCATCTACTCCATGGAAATGGCCTCTCCCTTCTTGAAGCCTCCTTTTTTTGCTAGATAACTTCAACAGTAACAATGATAAAAAAACAAAAACAAAACAAAACAAAACAAAAAAACCTTCCAAATCTTTGTTGTTCTTAGCTTCTTTGATTAGCCTCATCCCATTCTTAACTTATATATACACACACAATACACACACACACACACACACACACACACACACACGTATTTATTTATTTATTTTTATACATATGTACACATACATCATAGCTATAACCCCAAGTCAGCCCATCCTTTGAGAGAATCTGGACAAAAGGCAACACAGTCTCCCCCTGGCCTCTGGAAAAGCAATATGCTTGCCAGTTCCAAGAGCAACAGCAGTGGGTGTATTACTCTCCGGTCCTGTGAGTTGCTAATAAAGAGGAAACAGGCTTATTGGCAGCATTCCCTCCCTCCCGCCCATCTCTCCACTACTCCTCTCCTCCAGTGAGCCAGGTTTACTGGAAATCCAAAGGGCTGAGTGTGAGCCATAAGGCAGAATTGCCCAACAGTGAGTATTATGGGTAAAGGTTGTTAAGTAAGCTAATGAGCAAGATCAAGGTAACTGAAGGGGTCACTTGACTGGAGTAGGTGGAGGGAGGCTTTGAAAATAAAATTAGTTCTTCTTGTAGCAAATATGATCCAGATCCCTGTTGCATTGCCGCCTGAAGGTAGGGGAATGGATTCGGTAAGGCGTAAAGACGTTTTCAAACCTTTGTGGTTATGTTATTGTAGGAATAAACTTGTTCTTGTCCTTTTTTTATCCTTTTGAAAGGGAGAAATGAGTTTCCTATAGTAGCAAAGTAGGAGTCCTAGGTTTAGTAATGAACACTTAGGAAATAAGCTGCTATAGCTTTCACAATTTGCTTTTTAAGAACTGCTTTTTTCTCTGTTACCAATCAAGGATGAGCCCACATTTATTGAAGTTATAATTTCCAAAGTCAGCCTCCCCCCGCCTTATTTTAAAATCTAGTCTAAAATCTGCCATGTGACTGAGGGAAATGAGAATGCCTTGTCTTATGAATAATCAAACTTAAGATACCATGACTGACATGAGTTTGAACTTTACCTTGGATCACATCCATAAAGAACAAAGGAAGCCCAATGAATCTTTAAAAAATTAAAAAGACTTTCTCTGCCTTGCCTTTTTACATCGAAGAGTCATGAATACAAGTAACTCGAACTTTTGGATTTCTTCCTTTTAACTTGGTTGCAAGTTGCTCACCTGTAGCATGTCTGTACCCAATAAGGATTTGTCTTCCTTCCTTTCCAGGCCTCTTTTACTTCATACTTATTCCTAAATCTTCCAAACCTCTTTCACTGGGAGGATGAGCTCTGGACTAAATAAGTATATTGTCAGGTTGAGTGTGAAGAAGGGCATGGAACGCTACACTGATACAGATCATTGTGCAGTACTCTTAATGACTAGCATTCATGGGAGTTTCTATGCCAGCCAAACCTTAGAAACCTATGTTTTCACCATAAAATTCAAAATAGCTTTTGTAAGAGATTCCACTTAAACTGACTCTTTCTGTGTTTTTGCTTGGAGAAATGTATTCATATTAATGGTGATGGTGATGGATTCGCCTTAGCACAACTTGAGTGGAAGGCGGCCATTAAAGTTATCTGCCTAGTATAACCTCAGGTCACAGGAAATATTTAGCAAAATTAGCTAATCCACCTGAAGCAGGAAGCCGAAAGCATCTCACCGCCTGTCCGTTGCTACCTTCTGTCATCATGTGTTCCATTTGGTAGGTTCGGATGAATTAATCTTTGTAAGTATAACTGACTTTAATAAACAGCTTATAACTGCTTGCATGTGACGTCACACACACCGATTTAATCATGTAGCCCACTATGGGAAAAGCCGAGTCCTTCTCTGTTCCAATATAGCACTTAATTCTGGCACTAACATCCTTTCAGAAATGAGGTGACAGCTTGATGTTCTGGGAGGAAAGTAGAAGGAAGCAGACAGAAGGCATGCAGGTAACAGACTCTGTGGTACATGTCACCCCTTTCTGTTTTGTTACTTAGGTTAACAAGTATTCTCAAACTCCTGGGACCTTTCTGCCTCCTTCCCTTTAATCAGACACTAAGTCAATGTATATCCTGCCCTCGGGGCCTTGAAAGAATGAGCTGTGACTGGAAAAGGAAGAATAATTTGGAAGTACCTGGTAGTCTGGGAGGAGGTCCCTATAGGTGGGAAATGGTTTGGAGACAGGCAAGAGGAGATTCCAGGATGGTGGGAAAGAGAGGTAGCCGAGCATCAGGGAGCCACTTGGCTTACTGTCCATTTTGGATAAGGGCCTGGCGGCATTCCTACCCTTCTCCAACTGAGAATCCTCTTCCCAATTCTTCTTGGCACTTGGACTGATGCTGAACCTGCACTAGAAAAGTAGACCTTCCAAACCTTCATTTGTTTTTTTCATTTAATTCTCAAGATTTGTTCTGCAGATAGCAAAAAATGTATCTTACTCTGGCAAGAAAGTTATAGTTCTAATCCTGATGCTCCCGGCAAGTTTCCTAAAACATCCAGGGACCTCAGCAGGGTCTTCATAAGTACAATATGCTATGGAATTGAAATCTTCCTCCAGCTCCTAATTGTGTCTTTCCAGCTGGGTAATACTTGACACAGTTCTAGGATGTTCTCTTGAGGGCCCTTTCGAACTCATCTGTAGCTATCATTCTCTTATTATAGTATTTCTCAGGGTGGGAAATCTCTTTCTCTCTAGTATTTTTTTCTTCTTAATCTATGATGTAAGACTGAAGGCCTTCGTTCTGCATTTTGCAAACACTTTCAAACAGAATTTTTATGGATTTTATTTTGAAACACTAGACATTTTCCACGAAATATAGAGAGAAACCTACCACAAAGGTATATACTTCCTCCTACATCTAGTCACGGTGACCTGGGAGATAAGGCAGTCACCTCAGCTAAAGCCATCCTGTGCGGCATTAAGAAAGCCTTTTTGTTATCGTGCCATGAGACGACAGGACACAGAAAGTACTTCAGCACGCTCTGAAGCAGGGAGGAAAGGGGTCTCTCCATTAGGTGTTCTTGCACTTCGCTCTGATCTTTCTTATCCCCTCCATCTCCCACTAATTAATCACTCATAATAACAGAACAACATTTTGGCTAATTTCTAACTGTTGTTACAACTGAATAGCTGAAGGGCCTGCATTTCTCTGAAACCAGGCATGAAAATCCCCTGGGATTTCCACAAAGCCCCTTTTCAGGGGCTTTTCCAGAGTGGAATCAAGGTCAAGTTGCCACATAGAAATGACTGTTCTAAGGTGACTTCAACAGACACAAGAAGCCATGGTGTAAGTAGTGACAGAGGCTTATGGGCCGCATGGCTTCAGAGAATTCCAAATGCCTTTCCTAGTCCTCAAATTGTTTTTAGTGGCATCTGTGGGAGTCCTTGCTGCTCTGTTCCACTCAGAGCCCTCCTTTCCCCCAGTTCTGCCATTGTAGACACCCAGCCTGTCTGTCATTGCTATGGATTATGAAGTGGCCGAGTTGGAACTGCCTACTAGCTTTATGATACAATTGCCGAAGCCATTAAAATCACAAACTTTAGTGATCAACCATAAAATGGAACTTGGATTGGAATAAATGTATATCATTATCAGTGCTGTAAGGGCTACTTACAGTGACAGGAGGGTTTCCTGTGGAGATATCCTCCCGAAAAACAACTAACACTTACTTGGTACTTGAGAGTCCGCCCAATTATACATAGGATTTCAGGTGGTACACACATTATCTCAACTGAGCCTCAGAATAATCTTGGGAGGTTTTGTAAAGGAGTCACGTGAGTTCCAGGTTTGTGTCCCTGCTGACACAGCTGAGAAGTATTTGAGATGGGATGACACCTCTCATCCACTCTGCCCTCTGCTCCAGAAGGGTTAATACAAGGGGAAGCCTACAAAAACTTGGCCTTTCTGCCATCCCGAGGGATATTTCCACAGGAGCGAGCCTTCCTGAACTTCTCTTAATGTAGAGCCTTCCCTCTGGTAATAATTTGCTTCTTATCCTGTATGTAACTTCTTTGTTACATATTTGTTTCCTTGTTGTCTCCCCCATTTGGTTGTGAGGGCAGGGACGTCTTTTGCCTCTTCTTGTATCCTCAGTTTTAGCACAGTGCCTGGCACATGACAGCTCCTTGAAAAATGTTTATTGACGGACTACGTGCTTAGGGAAGGCTTAATTGATTGGTTCTGTAGAATTTTAATTTCTCCTAGAGTCATATAATAGCAGAGCTGGAACGGCCTGGAGGCTCACTACTGCAAGGTGGGCCTTTTCTTCCTTCTTAATTGACTCGCTCTCGTACTCCCCACTTCATCTAAGCTTTCTCTTCTGCAGGGAGAAAAAACTGGAACACAAGATTTTGCAAAGATGAATGTATTCGATTTGCATTTTTAGGGAAAGTAAAATCCCACTAAAATAAACTTTAAAATGATATAATAAATAAAACGAAATAAACTTTCTCCTGGAGGTATTCCTACCACTCTTGGCTGCTTTTAGCAGGCCTTGCCTCATACTTTTACTTCAGAGAAAGAAGTCATTTGCCCTGAGCTCCCTTTTCTCCCTAATGTCTCTTAAAACCACTTCACTTCAGGCTCTGGTGGAGAGGAAACCCTGCTCATTGAGGCCAGCCCTCTACTTGTACCCTTCATCCCACCCTCTCCCATCTCCTCTGGCAGCTTGTTGCAATTTCCAATCATTAGTCTCCCCTATCTGGTTTTTGGTTTTTGTGCTTACAAAGGTTTGGATCTCTTCCATCCTGAAAAATCCCTCATTGGAACCTCAAGCTTTCATCCTAGACTTCTCATCTCTTTCACAGCTAACCTTCTAGAGCCATCTATCTACCTTTGTTGCCTGTTTCTTCTTTCACTTTTCATCCTATTGTAATCTGATTTTTGACCTCAGTACTGAACTGAGCTCACATTCCTCAAGGATGTCAATGAGCTCTTAATGGCTAGCTTGTTTTTTCTCAATCCTTGTCCTTTTTGACTTCTCCACAGTGTCTAACCCTGTCGACTCTGGTATCCTTTCAGAATGTTTGTGATATTATCCTTTCTGAATGTTTGTGATACCGCTGTAAGATGAAACATAATTCTACATAAGTTGGGCCTTTGAAAGGGACCTCAGTGGCCATCTTTTCTGACTTATGAAAATATCCTGCAGTGTGGTTGTGCAGCCTCTGCTTGAAAGTTCTTCAAGTATTCCAAAAGGGACCAGTTCTACTTGTGGAGAACTCCATTTTTAGGGAAGTTTGTTCCTAACATCAAACTCATCGTTGATATCTGGTGAGGATGGCTTAGTGAAGAGACTTGAAGCAAAGAAAAAGAAAACTATTGCAAGAGTCCTGAGGAGAAGTGATGAGGGCCCAGCTAGCTTGGTGGCTTATGGAAGTGGAAAGACCTGATGTGTACGAGAAATGTTATGAAGGTAGAAATGGCAAAATTGGGCAGCTTATCAGATATCTGCAGGCGTGAGAGTGAGGGATTGAGGATGATGCTGAGGTTGTGAACTGGAATGGCACTTTTTGTAGTAATGAGGAAACCCAGAAGAAATGTTTTGGGGGAAATAATAAGAGTTAGTATTTCCATAACACTGAAAAGTTTGCAAAGCACTTTATAGAAATTACCTCATTTGATCCTCAAAACAATCTACTATTATCCTCCATCTAATAGATGAGTGTGAAGACAAAGTTAGCACCTTGGATACCTTAGAATCAGCTGGAGTCAGGATAAGCAAAAGGCCTTGGTCTTTATTCTTGGTCTTTAGGGGTAGAAGTGAAGGGAATGGACCTCCTTTCTCCTAGTCTACTGCCAAAGTGACTCTGGCTTGTCTTACTCTACCCCTTAATTCTTCCCACAATTCTCTGTATACACCAAAAGATTGAACCAGCACAGAATAGTGGAAAGGGCCATTTTCCAAGCATATGCTAATAGAGTATTGTTCAATCACTAATTAGCCTTAAGTGCTCAGTTGTCCGACCTCAGTGCATCACCTCAGAGTTTCAGCCCTTTATATCTTCCACTTTCTTTTGTTTTAGAATACAGGTGGTCACTCCCTCCCTTACTTCTCAGGGAGGTGAGAACCCCAAAAAAGAGATAATCATGCCCTCCCTGACTTCTCAGGAAGGGAGATGAAAAGTACCAGAGGGAAGTGGGGATTGCTAGAGGGTTTCTGGGCTGAAGGGTCTTATTAGAGACAAGTATGCACAAACCCATCAGCATGGGAGGTATTACACAAGCACATAGCAATAATGCACAGGCTATTAGTGATGACTCTCCCCACAGTCAGTGCAGGCTGAATGTGGTGTAACAATCATGAATTGTACATGCAAGTAGTGATATAGCAAACTTTATAAATCAACATGGTATAAAAGATTTCCAGAAGTCCTAGAAGGAGGGTATGTAAACAACAGTCACACATATGCCTTCTTCAGTAGCCGAGAGATAGTCCAAAACCAATCTATTCTCCATTGCTTCATGTGTCAGGGAATCCAATGATCCCCACAAGTTTTTGAAGTCCTGCAAGAGTCTTTTTATGTGTTAGGGAATCCAATGATTCCTGCAGATTTTGAAGTCCTGCAACAGTCTTATTATTTCTCAGAAAATCCAATGATTCCTGAGGGTTCAAGTCCTACAATAGTCTTATCAGGTTTCAGAGAATCCAATGATTCTTGAGGGTTTTGAAGTCCTCCAAAAATCTTATCATGTCTCAAAGAATCCAGTGATTCCTGAGGGTTTTGAAATCCTCCAACAATTTTATCATGTCTCAGAAAATCCAATGATTGCTGAGGGTTTTGAAGTCCTCCAAGAATCTTATCATGTCTCAGAGAATCCAATGATTCCTGAGGATTTTGAAGTCCCACAACAATCTTCATGTTTCAGGGATTCCAATGATTCCTGGGGTTTTGAAGTCCAACAATTTTTGATGTCCATGAGTCAATTGCCATAACTGCCAGGCTCTTTCAGGGGTGGGCACAATCAGCGATGGAACCACATGATGTTTCTTTGGTCTTCTCCTTCATTTCAAGGGTCTGCTCCATCTCTCTCTAATGGACAAGGTGAATATGGCTCATTGGCACCTATCTGATTCCTTCTCTATCTGTGGAGATACAAGCAAAACCTCTCCCCCAAGCAGTTAACCTATCTGGTCCTTTCCATTCACCACTTTCTGAGTCTCTCCACATCACCTGGCGATTATCTAAAGAGCTCATACTGGACACTGCCCTTTTGGTGGGTTATAAAACCTGTCTGCCAGAGCCAGTGCATCTTTGTCAAAGATCAAGAAGTTAATAGTATAAAGAGCTTGATTTAGAAGTTTTCTAGGGTTACCCGTGGCTCCCCATTTCTTTTGTTTTTGGAGGAGCATCTTAATATCTCTGTTTCTCCTCTCTACTATTGCCTGCCCTTGAGGATTAAAGGGTATGCAGTGGTGTGTAAAATCTTGTACTGTGCATAAAAGTTTGCAGAATGTTTAGAAGTATATGCAGGTCCATTATCTGTTTTTATTGCTTGTGGCACACCCATAATTGCAAATGCTCCTATAAGGAATTCAGTGACCACTGTCTCTTTTGCTGCTGGTATTGTTAAAGTGAATCCTGAAAAGGTGTCTACCACAACATGGATAAAAGACAGACGACCAAAAGATTTATAATGGGTCACATCAATTTGCTAAATTTCATTAGGTCTCAAACCACAAGGATTCTTCCCTGGAGGGAGTGTAGGAGCGTGGAAAGGAAGGCAAGCTGTACTGGCTTTTACTATGCTCCTAGCTTCCTCTCTTGTTATTCCAAATTGTAAACTTCATCTGAAGATTTTTTGCCTTTAGTGTCCTCAGGGTTTGAGTTTTGTTCTTCCCTGTCTTCATAATAGCTATCTATGGTCAGAGTTCTTTTTGCTTTTTTGTTGATTTTTAAAAAATTGAGATCTGCTCCTAGGGCATAGGGGAGATTGTCCCCAGATTTCTCTAGAGGGTGAAAATGTCTTCAAGCTATGCTGGGGTGGGTGCTTCACTGTCCTGGGTGGGCCTGTCTAGCTCTCGCCTGTTATGCTGGGGTTTAGGGGCTTACTATTTGCCTTATGGAGGGAGGTCTCACAGCTAGTATGCTGGTCCACTGGCCTTTGGCCCACTCTGCTGTATTTTAATAAGGACCTCCCGCTAGATTCCCTGTGTGGGGCCTCTCCACTCTGGGCCTGCCTGCACTGCACCTGCATCCTTTTCTATCAAATTGATACAGATCTTTCCTGAAATCCTTCTAAGATATCTTCTGCTGGAAAATTGTTATACTCCAAATATTTATGGGTTCTGTTGTTCCAAAATCCATTCAGAGGCTTGATATAGTGTTGATTGTGAGGGATGCCAGAAAGAACTCAGGCAAAGTCCTGACTACACTCTGTCATCTTGACTCTGCACCTCTGAGTCAAATTTATTTTTAAAAAATGCCATTCCTCAATTGATAAATTATCCTAAAGAGCTATAAAATCATGCATGTCCTTTGAACCAAGAATGCCACTACTTGACATGAATCACCAAAGAGATTTGAAAAAAAAATGAAAAGGAACTATATGTACAAAAATTTTCATAGCAGCTCTGCTCTTAGGGCAAAGAACTGGAAACTGAAGGGATGGCCATCAGTTCGGGAATAGCTGAATAAAATGTGATATGTGATTATGACAAAATACTATTTGCTATAAGAAATAATGAGCAGGATGCTCTCAGAAAAACCTGCAACGTTCTCCATGAGCTCATGCAAAGTGAAATGTACTATTTACAAAGTAATGGCAATGTTGTGAGATGGATGATCAGCTGTGAATGACTTTGCTGTTCTCAGCAATACAGTGATCTAAGACTACTCTAAAGGACTTATGATGAAAAATACAATTTATACCCAGAGAAAAAAAAACTGATTGTGTTTGATGCATACTCTTTTTTAATCTTTATTTTCTTGAGGGTTTTTTTGGGGGGGGAATCAATATTTTGTTTTATAACATGGGGGTAGAATGTGGAGGAAGAAAGAGAATCTGGAACTCAAACTTTTAAAAATAAATGTAAAAAAATTTTTACATGTTTTACATGTAACTGGAGAAAATAAAAATATTAAAATATTTTTTAAAAGAATACATAAGATAGATGTGGTGTTGTACTCTTGTAATCCTTGCTACTGGTGGAAACTGAGGCTTAGGGATTACTTTAGTTTAGGAATTCTGACCTACAATAGGACTCAAGCCAATTGAATGTCCACACTTTCTGACAACAGCAAGATGAGCCCCAGGAGAGGAGGGCTACCAAGATGCTTAAGGAGGTGGGAACTAGCCTAGCATAGAAAGATGGAGTAGGTTAAAACTTCCATAGCAATCAGACTTGAGATCAGGCCTGTGGATAGCTGATAAACTTTCAAAGATAGAAAGACATAGTCTTAAAAACTAAAAATGTTTTAAAATTAAAGAAAATTCACAGGATAAAATAGAACGAAAGGCAGATGGAAATACAAATAAGTGAACGTCTTGGAAAGCCACATCATTTTCATCTATGTTATACCAATTAATTGTGGCTGTTCTCCAAGGCTTTGTAATGGATCCTCTTTTCTTTATACTTTCTCACTTGGTGATCTCATCAGTTCCCCTGGATTCAGTTATTCCCTCAGTGCAGATGATTTTATGTATCTAGCCCTGATCTCTCTCTCTCTTGATTTACAGTCATTCATCACCAACTGTCTTTTGGACATCTTGAATGAGATGCCTCATAGAAAACTTTTTTTTTCTTTTTTCTTTTTTTTTTGAGGCTGGGGTTAAGTGACTTGCCCAGGGTCACACAGCTAGGAAGTATTAAGTGTCTGAGATCAGATTTGAACTCAGGTCCTCCTGAATTCAAGGCTGGTGCTCTATCCCCTGCGCCACCTAGCTGCCCCCTCATAGAAAACTCCAACACATGTCCAAAATGGAATTCATTATTTTCCCCCAGACTTTCCCCTTTTTTCTGTGTGACTGTCCTCTCAGTCACCAAGGTCCACAAGCTGTGTCATCTTTAGTTCCTCACTCTCCACTTTTTTAATCTGTTGTTAAATCTTGTCATTTCTAGTCCAGTCCAACCAATAAACACTTACAAAGTGTCTACTATGTGACAGGCACTGTGCTGAGGGGAGACAACCAAGAAAAAGAAAGACTTCCTGAATTCACTCAAAGAACGTAGTCTAATAGGGAAGACAGCACACAAAGGGAGGTAGGAAAGAATTGGGGGGGGAACAATAGGAGGATGGGGGGCACCAAGGCGCATCTTGTTCCAAGGAGTTGAAATCAGGCAAAGCAGCAAATGCAGAGTTAAGTGAGCTGAGGAAGTCCAGATTCTGCCTGTATAAAGGACAGCACTGGGAGTGCTTTGGTATTCTGTCTTCCATGTGTTCAGAATTAAAAGGAGGCTGAAAGAGTAGGCCAGTCAAGTTAAAACTGGCATTATGGCGATGAGATCAGAGGTGATGGGCTTTTTGATAACGTCTCGTATATGGCCCCTTCTCTACACTTGGAATCTGCCCTCCCTCTCCAGTTCAGACCTTCTTCCCCTTTTACCTGCACTACTGAAATTGCCTTTGGTTGGTCCACTTGCCTCAAGTCTTTCTCTGTTCTAATACCTCCATTCAGCTACCAAAATAGTGTTTCTAAACTTCAGGTACTCCCCCCCTCCCCCCCCCCCGTCTACTGCTCATTGAGCTTGCTACCTCCTGGATCAATTATAAACTCTTCTGCTAGTCTTTTCAAGCCCTTTATAATCTGGATCCTTTATTCTCCTCCACTTACTCTACAATCCAGACTTAATGGCCTTCTTGTCCATGCCCTCCATCTTCTATAATTGTAATAACTTTGCATTGGCCATCCTCAATGCCTGAAATATTCTGTACTCTCATCTATATTACTCAGTTTCCCTAGATTACTTCAAGACCCAACTTAAATCCCACACTCAACCACTAGTGCTTTCTCCTCCCATATGTCCTTATGCAACTTTGTATATCTCTTGTGGACACCCACTTATCGACACCGACTTCTCTTTCTCTGTTTGAACATGAGCTTCCCGATGACAAAGACTGTTTTTGCCTTTATTGTATCTCTAGCCCACTACTTGGCATATTGTCAATGTTTAATAAATGTTCATTGACTGACTGCCCAACCTTCCGAGATCTTTTCGAATACTCATCTGTGATTCACTGTTAGTTATCCCAGCTAGCTTTGTGTCACTTGAAAAGTTGATGAGTATGTTATTTTTGCCTTTAACTTAGGCACCAATAAAAATGTGAAACAGGCCAGAGCCCCCACAGGTTCCTGGTGCACAACACTGGAGACCTGCTGCTATATATTCACATTCGTACCATTATTGACTATTCTTTGGTTCTGTGGGAATCAGTTCTGAATCCTTCTAGTTGTATTATCATTTAGCCCAGATTTCTTAACCTAGAGTCCATGAAATTAAAAAACATGTTCGGATCATTGTATTTTAATGTAATTGTTTTCCTTTGCAGTCCTATGGATTGTATTTTCTACTTTTAGAAATATTAATCTCAGAAAGAATCCATAGACTTAACCAGACTGCAAAAGGAGTCCAAGATACAAAGAAAGGAAAACTCCAGTCTAATCCATGTCTCTCTTCCTTATTCATATGAATAAGATGATATTTTATCCCATACTTTTCAAAAATCCAGCTGAATTATAAGGATGGCCTAGCTCTCATCATCTAGTTTAGCAATCTTGTCAAGAAAGGAAATACAACTATGAATCGCTACATAGAATTCCCAATCCCTCTATTTTTGTCCGCCTGCATTTTTTATTTTCTTCACAAGCTAATTGTAAACTATTTCAAAGTCCTATTCTTTTTGTACAGCAAAACAACTGTATGGACATGTATGCATATATTGTACTTGATTTATACTTTACCATATTTAACATTATTGGTCAACCTGCCATCTGGAGGGGGGGGGAGTTGGAACAAAAGGTTTGGCAATTGTCAATGCTGTAAAATTACCCATGCATATATCTGGTAAATAAAAACTATAATTAATTTTTTAAAAAAAGAAAGGAAATAAAAGTTACTGGTATGATCTGTTCTTGAGGAAGCTCTCCTGGCCCTTTTGATCCCAACTTCTCTTTCTGCCATTTGTTCACTTTTTGAGGATCTGTTTTGAAATTTTTCCAGGAATCATAGTCGAACTCATAAGCCCGTAGTTTACTGACTGTTTTCTTTGCTCTTTTGAAAATTAAGATGTCTATTCTTCCTCAGTCTTATGGCACCTCTCTTGTTTTCTATGATCTTTCAAAAACTCACTGGCAGTAGCTTAGCTCTCACATCTACCAGTTCCTACAGTGCCCCACTCATCTGGCCTAGGTAACCTGATTTCATCAAAGGCAACTCCCCATTAGTCATTTTTGTTCTGTCAACAAATGTTCTCCTTGGCCGAGAACACCAAAGTGAACTGATAATGGAGCAGTTCTGCTTTCTCTCTGCCATCAGCTAGTTTGTCCTGTCCATTGGGAATGAAGGCCTCAACTCTTCTGTGATTCTCCTTGTTCTCCCAATGCAGATAAAAAAGAGCTTTCTCCGGGGTCCTAGTTGCACTCATCACCTTATCTTATTCAAATGTTTAGCATTCTGGATGCCATTTTTCAATGACTGTACCATGTTCTTATTCATCCTCTGTTACCTGGCCTTGTTTCTGCTTTTTCTCCGCATTTCCCTTTAAAATCTGAGCGGATGGGTCACGACGATGTTCATCTACAACACTCAAAAAATCAAATCCTGTTTCCTTCCCATGGAAATTACTTTGCTTTGTGTTTTTAGAATCTCATTCTGGAGACTCTTCCATTCCTCTTAGGGGGGTCTTCATTCTTAGAATGGCAGTTCAAGGAATTCTACCTATCTTTCCCCCTGAACCCTTTGAAAACTGGCTGGGTTTTCCTTCCTGGAGAAGAAGGCAGAACAATTCTAGGGTGTCTGTCAGACTATGCCCAGATTTCCTTTCCTTCGCTATCACAGACTCTAGGCGGGAGTGTTCACTTCCCTCCAATGACTGGTTCCTCCCTGTGAGTAAGAATCAGCTGTAGAATGGAATTTCCTCTTTTTGAATTCCTCTGCCTTTGAAAAGAGGAAATAATTACTGAGGGAAAGGATAAGCTGCCAGTCTGATATTAGCAGAGACAGAGCTCTGGAAGATGATTGGAGAAAGGGAGTCCTTCATTTTCCAAATTTCTCATCTAGAGGTTCTTTCTGTCTGGGAATTGTGTGTCAGAGTCTGAAGAGAATATATATCGATTTCTCTTCCCATGGCCTCAAATCAAATATTCTTTACCTAGTTTATCTAAGTTTCTGGATCTCCTTTGAAGAGTGGACCTTTTAATGCTTTTAATGCTATTCCATTTACCTAGCCTGCTTCTTTTAAATAAGGTATCCCAATCCAGAGCCATAGTCATCGGTTTGATCCTACTGAGTTCTAGGAGATCACATGGGCTCCTTGCATGAGGACTTTGAGCTTCTCTTGCTTCTTTGTATGTACTCTCTTTGACATCTAGCTTTCATCTTACTACAGTCTTCTCTCCCCTATTTTTGTTTGTTTAAAGTCCTTTGGATTAGATTTGTAAAACATACAGAAAATACATTTGATGGGTCTTAGATGTATTCCATTTCTAGTCAGAAATGTGTCATTTAAAGCTGTGGTCCAGAGGTTCCCGGTTGTTCACTTTTCAAATGAATTTTGCTCTTCTCCATCCCTTGTCTTTAACAGCTAACACTGAGGAAATCACACACTGTACCTTTATGGCCTTCAATTTCTTACCTAAGTCTTCTTAATTGTTGGCAATACTTTTCAGCTTCTTTCTGGCAATAGTATTCATGCCTGCATGGATCACCAGGAATGGGGAGATGGCAGCTGTTTTATGTCTTCAGAGGCCCTTTGTTATGTCCTGGATACAAGCCCTCTAACATTGCTGTTTGGTCCACAAACAGCTGCCTTCTTACCCCTGAGCAAGGAATTACCAACGACTGTTGTATTTCTTCCTTTGAGCCTTCCTGGATGACCTCATTTGAGAGCTTCTAGGGCTTTGTTATAAAATTCTTCAGAAGACAAACAGATTCTTCCTCTGAGTAGCTCCCTCTTCCAGAAAAGCTTCATATCTGCTTTTGAGCGCTAACGGCACTGTGCCCATTTTCCTATTTCTCTTCTCTGGAATGGGCTTCCACTCTCTAATATCCTGACAGTGATCAATTCTCCCTTCATTCACATTAGATTTTTTTTTCTGCCATTGAGGTCTTTCTTCTATTTCCTTTAGGAAATCCTTTATCTCTAGAGTGTGAAAGACACAATAGTCAATGACTATAGTAATCTAGTGTTTGACAAACCCCAGCTTTGGGGATAAGAACTCAGTATGATAAAAATTGCTAAGAAAATTGGAAATTAGTATGGAAGAAACTAGGCATTGACCCATATCTAACGACCCATACTAAGAAAAGGTTGGAGTGGGTTTATGATTTAGACAAAGAGCAATATTGTAAGTAAATTAGAAAAACAAAAGATAATTTACCTCTCAGATCTGTGGAATAGGAAGAAATTTCAATAAAGTTAAAGTTTTTGTATAAAGAAAACCAATGCAGATAAGATTAGAAGTAAAACAAAGTGGGAAAAATGTTTACAAAATAATTCAAGGGTTCTGATAATGGCCTCATTTCTAAAATACATACAGAACTGATTCAAATTTAGAGGAATTCAAGCCATTCTCCAATTGATAAATGGTCAAAGACTATGAACAGACAATTTCCAGATGAAGAAATTGAAACCATTTCTAGTCATATGAAAAGGTGCTCTTTTGGTGCATCATTGATCAGAGAAATGCAAATTAAAGCAACTCTGAGGTATCAGTACACACCTCTCAGATTGGCTAAACTGACAGGAAAAGATAATGATGAATATTGGAGGGGACTTGGGAAAACTGTTACACTAATACATTGTTGGTGGAGTTGTGAACTGAGTCAGCCATTTTGGAGAACAATTTGAAACTATGCCCAAAGAGCTATCAAACTGTGCATACCTACCCTTTGATCCAGCATTGTCCCTAATTGTATCCCAAAGAGTTCATAAAAAAGGGAAAAGAATCCCCATGTGCAAAAATGTTTGTGGCAGTTCTTTTTGTAGTGGCGAGGAAGTGGAAACTGAGTAGATGCCCGCAAATTGGAGAATAGCTGAAAAAGTTATGATGTATGAATGTTATAGAATACTATTGTTCTATAAGAAACGATTAGCAGGCAGATTTTAGTGAGGCCTGGGGAGACTTACATGGACTCATGCTGAGGGAACTGAACAGAACCAGGAGATTATTGTACACGACAATAGCAAGATGATACTTCGATCAGTTCTGATGGATGTGATTCTTCAACAGTGAAGTGATTCAGGCTAGTTGTAATGGTATTGTGGTGTGTTTGCTTGCATTTCTTTTTTCTGATTTTTTCCCTCTTTGATCTGATTTTTCTTTTGCAGCATGATAATTGTGGAAATGTGTATAGAAGAATTGCACATGTTTAGAGGAGGGAAGGTGGGGGGAAGAGAGGGAAAAATTTGGAACGCAAAGTTTTGCAAGGGCGAAGGTTGAAAATTATCTTGGCATATGTTTTGAAAATAAAGAGTAATAATAATTTTAAAATTATTTCTGTCATCTTGACACAATTACTTGTAGTGTATGTCCGTCCTTTCATTTTCTTCAAAATAAGATGACTTCTAAGATTCTTTTCAATTCTATGTTTAAGATCCTGTGCTCCTTTCTCTTTCACCTATTTATCCTGTTTACTCGTCCACGCAATTTGCTTTATGGTAAATCAAAATCTCTTTTTACTTATTTTCCCTTATTCCCCTCCTATCTTTTCAGTCTTCTTACACCTTACTGCCCAATGCTCCTTTTACCTCTGGTGATGCTGGTCTCCTGACTGTCCCAAGAACAAAGATCTTCTCTCTTTGACTCTTGCCATTGTCTCTGGCTGTGCTCCATGTCTGGAATCTCTCTGCTCCACTTACTGACCTCTATGTTTTTCTTTAAGTCCCAACCAAAGTCCCTTCTTCTACTAAAAGTCTTCCCCAACCCTTGCTCCAGCACTTTTTCTTGCTTCATTATTCCTGTTTATCCTGTGTGTAGCTTACTTCATATATATTTGTTTGCATGTTGTCTCCTCCATTAAATTGTAAACTCCTTGAGGGTAGGAACTTCCTGTTGTCTTTTTTTGTATCCACACAGCTCAGCACAGTACTTGGCAGGTAGTAAGTGCTTAATAAATGTTCATTGCTTGTCTCTAATTCTCCTTTGCATTCTTGAGCTTTCTTATTTTATTCCTCAATCATCTCAGATGCTTCCTAATCCTTTTATAGGCTCCTTAATTGTTCTTGAACCTCCTTTTCTTTCATTGAAGAAGTAGAATCTGGACCAGTATCCCAGGCACTCAATAGCTGTATGACTCTCTGCAATTCATTTAACTTGATCTTTGTTTCTTCATTTGTAAAATGGGAAAATGATAGCGCTTTTTTGGCAAGGTTGTTGTGAGAATCAAACGAGATAATATTTGTGAAGTTCCTAGCATGGTACATGGCACTTAGTAGGCCATTAGCAAACCTTCCCTGCCTTCCTCTTTACCTCCCTTGCTTATTTCCTTCCTCCCTCTCCTTCCTTCCTCCCTTTGTTTCTGCCTTCTTCCTTTCTTCTTCACAGCTCTAGTCTTTCCCATTTCCTTTCTTCTTCCTCTCACAGGAGCCAGAAAGAAAAACCATTGCACTATCTTGTTGAAGAAATAGAACTAGAGACTTCAAGAAGTCTGCTCTGGTCTCCTTGGGGTCATGCTGCCCAGGGTTGACTTTGGTATGAGTTAGTCCAACACTGGCCAGAGGGAAGGATTTTTTTTTTGTCTGTCTAGAAATTTCCTCCACAGATATTGAGCTTTGGAGCTGTGGTTTTAGCAAACAGCTCTAATTGAGTCTCAATGGCAAAAATGGACGAAGGAATCCTTTGCTGGTGGCTAGCATTCAGCCCCTGCCTGCAGCAGGAAATTTCATCAGTCCTGTTGATTGGCTGCCATGTGCCTTGGAGTAGCACAACTTATGTTGAGGTCCACCTTATCGGGGCCAGTGTCATACTGTAGCGGGCGTAGCCCCTTTAAGATTCCTTGGCTGATCTACCTTTGGGACAAGATATTCCTAAGGGAAAAGATCTGTATCTGATCCAGTTTGGGCTGTACCCAGCCCCCAATTGGTTTGGGTTTTCAGCCCCCTTTGATACAAGATCTGGTCAGAACTAGTTTGGGTTGTACCCAGCCTTCCCACCGGATCTGAGCTTGCTTGGATAAAGCCCGCCAAAAATCTGGCCTTCAAGGAATTAACCTGAGCTCCGCCCATGACTTCTTCAAGCAGATAAAAAGAGCAAAGCTAGATTCATCTTGGGTTCAGAGATTTGAAAGATGCCAGCTAAGATGCTTGCATCAGAGATTCTCTGTCCCCGCCGCTTTTGGCGTTTATCTTCCTCTAACCAGACCTGAACCTTGCTTCCAAACCTGGCAATAAACATCTTTTACCCATCTAGGTTTTCGGCCTGTAAATTCATTTACAGGGGACTCTCGCCGCCACTAGACCTGATTTAACTTTGTGTCCTTGTGCCGAATCCTAAGGGGGTTGCAGGGGAGCTCCATGTGACTCCCTGTACCCCGAATCCTGCCACTAGGCCTCACTTAATCCTATTGAGGCATATACCTCATTATAAGGTATTTACCTCATGATTTGGTTCAAGTTACCTCATCATTTTGAGGTTCCCTAGTACCTCATCAATACCAGATGGGAAAGGTGGCTCGGCCTCTGCCGCCTCTAGAGACAGTACTTACCTCTCTGTGATAGTTTAGCTGCGTACAGTATGGACAGGGGGTCTGAAATGCCTTTTTCCACCTCAAGCTCTTCTCTCCTGCAGTTGAGAGGCCCCTCAGTTCCTTGATGATGGGCAGAGATGGAACACTCATGGGAAATGCCAGTGCCAAGTCAGAACCTGCCCACTGCCCTTCCTTTTGTACCTGCAGGAGGCAAAGCACCATGGGACTCCATCCTGAAGTCCATAATGTAGGAGGAGAAACCAATGCAAGTTTACTGCTTCCTTTATTCACCCAACATTCATGAAGTGTCTTGGTATCAAGGCCCATCCTGGGCCCTGGGAAAAAAAAGGCAAAAACAAGACAACCCTCTCCCTTTGAGGAGTCTATATTTTACTGGTCTATGTCCTCTGTGCATGGCTAGGTAGAAGATAGATAAAGAATCCATCTACAGTTACTGAAGAAATCCAGAAAGGCTTCTTGAAAGAGAGGGAAGGGGGAACTAGCAAATCTGCCAGTAGGGTAGAATGGATGCAGGTCCTAGAAGGTGACCTCAAGCTGACTTGTGAAGGGCTTTAAGATGTCAGGCAAGTGAGCTGGCAGGCTTTTGTATTAACAAGCTAGTTGAAATAGCAATGACCTCGAGGCAGTTGTGACTGCACTTGAGTCAGGAATTAGAAACCCCCGTCTAGTCTTTGCAGTACCAGCTCCAAATTATGGAAAATAGTGGAGAAGAGACCTGTGACTCCCAAGCTGATAAAGAGAAACTTTTAGGAAACAACGTGGTCCCTTTTATTTGGGGTTCTTGGCCATCTTGGTGGAACCCAACATCTATCTAGGGAGCCTTTCCCGCATGCTGCTGACGGATGCATTGGTTTACATGCAGCATATGCTCCCAGTTTTCTGTCTGCACTAAGTAGGACTCTGCTCGTCCCTGAGACAACCATCATGTTTATAGACACCAGATGGGAAGAACTTAACAGCTGGCAGGCAGCCCCAAGGCTCGAATCTTAGCATGGGTTGCTAGGGCTGGACTAGGCCTCTCGGGCCACTGGTACAGCCTCTCTATTTTATGGATGAGGAACTGAAAGAAAGTCTGGAGATGGGGAGCGAATTGTCCAGAAGCAGAGCTGAAACTTGAATTCATTTCCTCTGAGCCCAGTGTACTTTGCACTCTGAGGAAAATAAAACCTTTTCAAATCTCTGAGCTCTTAGCTGGTGTTGCCAGTTCAACTATTGTTAAAGTAAAAAAACACGCTGAATGGCAGCGTTTGCGCCAAAGTAACCACTTACCTTTCCTGACATCAAAGACCCATACCTTGTGCCTTGGGATTTTCTCCTGGAATTTAAAAAAAAAAACTTCCCTTTCAGTTACTACAAGTTTTAAGTTTTAATTTGCAAGCATTAAGGTTATCTAAACCTTCATTGGGATTCCACTTCCCTTTGCTTCCAGATTTCCAATATTCCATCTGGAATATTGGCGGCCTGCCTCGTCCTAGATCTTGTGGTAAATCAGAGAAGGCTGCAGCAACCATTTTCCCTTTCTGTTTTCTTATTTGGAGGAGACACATCTCACCATCAAATGTAAATAACAATAATGACAGTTCATAGTGCTAGAAAAACAATTCCCATTTAACAGGACTGTAAACCACAATTTACAGGTTGTAGAGGCATAGATTTAATGGTACATAGTATACCCCCTTTCCTTTTCCAGAGGAGGCAAATGAGGGTCTGAAAGGATATTTGAGTATCACATGGTCCCATGGGTGAGAAGTGGAAGAGCCTGGATGAGAACCCAGATCCTCTGGCCCTCTGACTTACTCAGTGCTTTATAAGCAGTATTTCATTTCATCTGCATAACAGCTTTGTGAAGGAGGTTCTGCAAGTAATATATCCATTTTACAGATGAGCAAAGTCAAACCTCAAGAGGTAGAATGGCTTACCCAAAGTCACCTGATGCCAAAATGATAGCATAGGATTCAAAGCCAAACCTCTTGACCCCAAATCACTCCTTTTCTATTTTTCTGTGCTACCTGTCCAAAAGGGCAGTTGGTGGCTTGGTGGATGAAGTCAGGGAGATCTGAGTTCAAATAAGGCCTCAGATACTGCTAGCTAGATGAGTCTGAACAGGTCACTTAGCTCTTTATTGACCTCAATTCCTCCTTGTCAAATGGAGACACTGGAGAAGGAGAAGGTAAACTACTCCAGTAAAAAAAAATTTACTTAGATTTGGATCCAGCTGTACAAAAACAGCCTTCTCAAAGCTTACTGAACACATGAACAAAATACATTTTGTTTTAGAGTTGAAAATGACCATAGAGGGGGCAGCTAGGTGGCGCAGTGGATAGAACACAAGTCCTGAATTCAGGAGGACCCGAGTTCAAATCTGGTCTCAGACACTTAACACTTCCTAGCTGTGTGACCCTGGGCAAGTCACTTAACCCCAGCCTCCAAAAAAAAAAAAAAAAAAAAAAAAAAAAAAAAAAAAAAGGAGAGAGAGAAAGAAAAAAGAAAGAAAAAAAAAGAAAAAAGAATGACCATAGAATACAAATGTCACTGAATCTCCTAATTGAAAGGACCTTGGAGGCAGGTTATAGAGGCTACCCTAAGCCTAACCAGTGACACTTGTTTGAAGCCACTAGACAGAAGGAGCCTATGGGCAGGTAGTGTTCTTTGTTCTACTGGAGGGAGCAATGTTGAATCTTTGGGTAGTAGGTGACCTCCACTGAAGGTCACTGGGATAGCCGAGGTTTGGTGGTAGGTGGAGATCACCACATCCTTGGTAGTGAATGCCCTGCTCTCCTGCTCATGTTGTCGAATATGTGACCATTGTGCTACATAGGGCTTTTCATTGGCAGCTGTGCGGTAGCGTGCTACTGTTTAGCAATGGTTTCCTGGGGAAAAGTTGTACAAGTGCTTGAAAGTTGAATCTGCATGAACACTTTGGCCATTACTTTCTGAAATCTAGACGGTCACCAAAACCTAATTAGTCCTAATTTGCAGCCTTTGTTGCTCACCTTGAATGTTGAATTGGTGGCTCTCACGACCAGTACAACCTGCCTTCAATTCAGTCCAAGTTCATGACATCATGTTGCACCATTCCAGTAAGAGAGGATACTCAGAAACCCAAACTGCTTTGCTTGACTTGTATCGTAAGCATTGAACTTTTTCCCATTGCCTGTAAAGACGGGTGGGGTAGGACTGGGTTCTATCCTACTCCATTTCGACCCAGAAGGTCCAGTCTTCTCAACTGAATCAAGCAACCAGCAGCAGCAGGAAGAGGTCGGGATCATAAGACACATACCACTACTGAACCAATTCTTTAGTCAAAGGTTAAAAAGAGATGTGGAAGCAGCAAATCCATCAGGATTTGTTGAAGAGTGCTTCCTGCACTGTGGGACAAGGCTAGAATCGTGTTTGTTGGAAATCCCTCATTCTGAGGAAGGACTAAAGCTAATTGGGGCACAGTTTCAGTCAAGCCCTAAGAAGGACTCCTTGGAGAGGGAGAGAGAAGAGACTCCCCGCCACCAGTGACCAGAGCAAGAAATTAGCCAGACATTTGAGTTGCAGCATCTGAATCTGTAGCTGAGAAACACATTGAAAGGGAACGAAATACCCTAAGAAAAGACAGCTTCAAGGTTCTAGAGGGACCTGCAGATAGCTGCATTATACTTGGGGGGCAGGGGGGGATGGTACTTAAAATGAGCCCCATGTAGGAGAGAAAATACTTCCTGCAACCAGGAACCATGGTGTAATGTCTAAGTCCTGGACTCTGTACCTGCTTCTCCTCAGTCCTCCTTTTTCTAGGCCTTCCCTGCAGCCTCTGACAGTGAGTTGCACTCTTCTACTTTGACACTCACGTCTCTTAGAATTTATTAAGATGTCAATCTATTCCGGTTCTTCTTCTTCCTGTCTGACCACTTCTTCTCAATCTTCTTGGCTGAATCTTCATCCAGGTCTCACCTCTTCTCTTCTCCTCTTTCCTATTTCACTTAGTGATCTCAGTAGCTCCCCTGGAGTCATCTCTGTGCTGATGATTCTTTGATCGGATTACTCAGCCCTAATTTCTCTGCTGATTTCACCAATTTCTAGCTGATTATTGGGACATCTCAGACTAGATCCATCCCTCATTGGCTGACACTGGCCTTCTGGCTGTTCCTCCCACAAGACCCTCTATCTCCCAATTACAAGCGTTATTCTTGGCCATCCCCTCTCCCTGGAAGGCTCCCCCTCCTCATCTTCTCTTTCTGGCTTCCCTGGCCTCCCTCAAATCCCAGATAAAATCCTTCCTTCTACAAGAAGTCTTTACCAAGGCCTCTTAATTCTAGTGTCTTCCCTCTGCCTATTACTCTTTTGCTTTATCCTATTTATAGCTCTTTTGCACAGTTTTGTTGTTGCTTTGATGTCTCTTCATTAGATTGTGAGCTTCTTGACAGCAGGGACTGTCTTACCTTTCGTTGTATCCCAGTACTTAGTATGGGCTCTATACAAATGTTAACTATCTTTATTATTATTATTATTATTATTATTATTATTATTATTATTATTATCACTTAATGAGACTTGAAATCTACTAGATCTAGCGCTCTAAGAAGAGAATTCTTTAAAAACTTGAATGGCTTTTTTATGTAAGAGATATTTAAGGCTATCAAAGATTTAGATGGTTTTGATTTCATTTCCCAGATTTTACAGAAGAGAAAAGAGACCGAAGACACATTGACTAGGGTCCAATATCCCAGAGGCACTAAGTTGGCAGCGCCAGGATTTGAATCTCGAATCTTTGGATTCCAAATGAAGCCCCCTTCTCACTCTGCCATGCTGTCGGTCCATATCCAACAGTCACAAAACAATTCATATTGAGTCATGAAATCTTGTCGGGCATCATGGGAGATTTTGCTCCAATTCCAGGTTCCTGACCCAGCAACACAGCTGTTCTCCTTTGTTCTTTCCTTTCCTGGGTTTTTGAACAACGATCTCACTTCTCATTCCACATCTATTTCTGACATCTTGGAACAATTTGCATTTTCAGAGGCTTGAGCAAAGGCACAAAAATGTTGCTTTGGCTTTGATAGCAGTCCCTCTATATTTCTGAATGTGTGATTGCCATTATACTCTTAGTTCTCCTTTTCTCCCCTAGGACATAGGAGTTGAAAAGAGAATTGGCTCAAACCAACTGGTCTTACCCATCTAATGTACAGTTGCTAATATGAGATGATTGGTTGTGACACTGTTGGGCTGTGGGTTAATTTATTCCAGGCACTTTGCTAAGTTGCATCAGTTTCTTATTTATTTGCCCATTTATTTTTAAGTTTCTTTTAGATAACTTTTCTTCTTACATCTCAGCATTTTTGTATATCCTTCATCCTTCCATGAATCTTTTCCTCATAATAAAGAAAATCAGCTAAACAAAATTAACAAGGGCCACAATGTCTGACAGAAATATGCAGCATAAAAATAGGTCCTCTCCTCTCAAAGAAAAGAGGGGAAGGGACTGTTTTTATCTCTAGACTGATTACCACAATGATAGAGCATTCATCTTTGTTATGTGACTCTTTGAATCTTCATGATAACACTGTATAAATTGTTTTCCTACTTCGGTTTATTTTACTCAGTTTACCTTTTCTTTTATCTCTACAAATTCCTTGTATCCCTTGTGTTTTATGATACAATATTACATTATGTCCATATGTCTTGTATTGTTTAGTCATTTTCCATTCGTTGGGTATACTCTTTGTTTTCGTTTCTTGCTATCACAAAAAAAAAAATTATTGTTTTCTCCAATTAGCTCCTTTTTGTATTCTTTGCATAAATTTTAAAACTTGGGAGACATATATGCAACATTATAGCATCAGATGTTTGGTTCCAATTTTTTTTTTTTTGGCTGCCATAGTGTTTAAGCATAAAGCAATGGAGAATCCTTCATAATTGGTCTACTTTAATGAATAAAGAAAATAGATTAATGATCTGAGGCTCATGGAGGCCACTAGGAGGCGTCATTGGGCACAGAGCTTGATCCCTGGTTTTGGAAGAGCTGAATTCAAATGTGACCTCAGCTCCTCCCTAGCTCTATGACTTTGGGCAAGTCAGTCTGAGTCTCTCTTAGTTTTCTCATAACCAGAAGTACTTAGCTCCCAGTGTTATTGTGAGAATTAAATAAGATCTATAAAGAGCTTTGCAAACCTAAAAGTATTTTATAAATGCTTCTATCATTATTAATAACAGTAATAAATTAACTTGGATCAGTTGAAGTAGGAGATATTCTACTGCTCTAGAATTGACCCACCAAAAGTATACCCAGACCTAGATCCTGCTTCCCATTTTCCCATTTGAATAAATATTTTTAGAAAGAACTTATTTTCCGAAATGTGTTGACTGAACAAAAGAAACCAGATCTGCTGGAAAAGGAAAGAAGGGAAGGAGCATTCCAGAAGGATCATCAGTAGATGTATTTACCTACTTTCCTTCTCGGACTGTTTTTAGCCTTTGCCTGTGTAATTTATTCAGTTCTCAAAATATAATTGCCTCCCATAGGGCATAATTCTTTCCACCCATCTCCCAAACCTCCATTTTGAGGGGGGATTCCATTTTCATTCATCTCTTATGGAGTTATTCTCTGCTCTGTGGATGAGTCACCCGTGCCTGGAAGTTAAATGTTGATGGAAGCAGACTTAGCTTGTGGCTGGGGCCACATGATATCACTAAGAATTGAACTGAAATAAGGGTTATTCTCCATCAGCTCTTTGGCATTTAATTTATTGGATGAGCTTCAACAACCAGTGTTTGTACAGATGGCTCTATTTATCCATTTGGTTACATCAATTTACTCAGAAATCAGAGGCCTTCTTATCAGAATCCGAAAGGTTTTTTGTTTGTTTGTTTGTTTGTTTGTTTGTTTGTTTGTTTCTTAAGGAAGAAGAAGCTAATGTTTGTTTGTTTCTTAAGGAAGAAGCAGCTAATGAACGACCTGGTCCAGAGTATGCGTTTGTTTTCCCTAAACTCTGAAGAAAGGGTATGGGCAGGGACCCACAAAGAATCAGCCAGCCAGATTTCTCCCTGCTCTAAGTGACAGATTTAGGCCCTGTGGAGGAAGAAAACTCCCTAAGCAAAAGTCTCTGAAGCTGGTATGGTCTTTTGTAAAAGGTGGTAAAAGAATATGAATGGGAGCTGGAATGGAGAGGCTTCCATTCACTCTGGGATGACCCATGATTTTCCTTCCTAAGC
Source organism: Sminthopsis crassicaudata (assembly GCF_048593235.1). Classification (NCBI taxonomy): domain Eukaryota; kingdom Metazoa; phylum Chordata; class Mammalia; order Dasyuromorphia; family Dasyuridae; genus Sminthopsis; species Sminthopsis crassicaudata. The sequence goes on along the minus strand of NC_133623.1, from coordinate 8,421,833 downwards.
TGGGGGAGTCTCTGGCTCTGTGTCAATGGCAGCATCAAGGCAGCCTTTTCAGAAGCAGGCCATGTAGCCGGGGACCCTGAACTTGGACCCTCAAGATCTCTAAGTGCCCCTGACCTGTTCCTCTGCCTTGGTGGTGACGACGTTGAGGTTGAGGTTGATGACGATGGTGAACCTCTTTGAAAAGAAAGGACGGACGACCATCCCCATACTTGGTATGATACAATCTTGCTTGACATCAAGGCCCGAGAGAGGACTACTGATGACTCTATGAATTGACTCAATCTAACATGAAGAAGGAAACCAAAACATACCAACTGTCAATCTGGAAGACTTGAGTTCAAATTTACACTCAAGACACTTACTACCTGGGTGTCCTTGGACAACTCATTTAACCTTCCTACCTCAATTTCGTTTGCTTATTGTAAATACTGAGCTATTTGCTGAATAGAAATCCTCCCTCCGGGGCAGCTAGGTGGCGCAGTGGATAGAGCACCAGCCTTGAATTCAGGAGGACCCGAGTTCAAATCTGGTCGCAGACACTTGACACTTCCTAGCTGTGTGACCCTGGGCAAGTCACTTAACCCCAGCCTCAGGGAAAAAAAAAAAAAAAAAAAGAAATCCTCCCTCCGCCCAATGGGGGCTATATTCTACTGCAGTTCACTTTGATATCTGAGCAGATCTGGGCCCAAACTTCAGAAGTTGCTACCAAGCATTTCCCCCCACTAAGTTCACTTCTGAATTCAGCACTAACCGGTGAAGTCATTTCCTTATTGGTAAGACCCTGAATCTTGGTTACGGGGTTAGTCTAGTCTACCTGGGGCCTAGTTACTGGATTGTGTGGCACGCTGGGCTTGGCTATGTACATACTTTGGCATCCTTCACTGGGTGCAGGAAAGAGTAGACACAGTAGGCCCAAAGGTAACTGTATCATCCCATGCTTATGTCTTCCTCCATTTCTTCAACTAATAATAGCTCCTACCTCACAGAATTTTTGTGAGGATCAAATGAAATAAATTTTTAAAGTACTTAGTACACTGCTTGACACATAGTAGGCACTCGTTTCCTTCCCTTCCCCACAAACTGCTTATTTGTTGCTGATGAGCTCATTATTTGCGCAAACCTATAATTAGCTGGGTCATAGAATTAGAGATGGAAAGAAACTTCACGTTTATCTAGTTTCTTTTTTTAAAATTTATTTTAAACATCACCCCTCATTTTTCTCAGGAGAAAAGACACCCAGAAAGGTAACGGCACTTGTGCATGGCCTCCCAGGTGTGGCCTTGGATGCCCCAGAATTAAAATCAAGACCTTTGATTCCAAGACAGGTACTCTTTCCAGAAGGATTGATTTGCATGCTGTCAACACAGCTGGGCTAATACACAATCATTTTGGATTCCATTTGACAAGCACTGATTAAGTGCCTCCTCTACTGGGCACCGTGCCAGGTCTAGGGATACAGAAACAAATAGATTTGGGAATACAGCTGTCACATGGATTCGCCATTTCAGTGTCTGTATTGGTAAATGAAAAAAAAAAATGGCCCAGGTTCGATGGTGGAGACTGGCTGCCTTGAAGTCAACCTCAAAAATGCAGAAAATGTTGAAGCTAGCCTAAGTCTGAGCCCCAACAGGGACAAGCTTCAATTAAATCAGCAGCTCAACAAATCAACTCCAGCTTCCCTTTTTGCTCCAGAGGTTGGGTTTCGAAGACTTAGAGAGCCTCTTATCATTTTCAGATAAAATGGAGGAGGAGGTTCTCATTTTATCTCTTCTAGTGTGTTCACTCCTTATGCTGCTGTCATGCATACTTCTGCTTAGTGTTATGTCTGCTTTCCAATGGATTTATCACCAGGGAAGATGCCAGACAGAGCGCTGAATTATCTGGAGGCCCGGAGCCTCTCCAATCTTTCTTTTCCTCTATCTATGCAGATCATAACCTCTCCACACCTTTCAGGATAGTTTTCAAGAGATGCAGGGGCCAGCGAGGGGGTGCCGATGAACCTCTCTGACTTAGCTGGCACAACAGAGTCCCACTGGCCCATAAATACTTAGGAGATCCCTGCCTAGGGGCAAAGTCTGGTCTTGGAAGCCCTGGCTTTGGTTCCCGCATCTGTCACCTATTGGTTCTGGGACTTGGGGCAAGTTGTTTTGTCTCTCTGATAACAATTTCTCATCTGTAAAAGGTAGAGATTGGCTAAGATGAGGGGTTCTTAATCTTGTATCCTAAAATTAACTTTTTAAACTTTTGAATATTTGTTCAAGATTTTGATAATTGTATTTGAATGTGATTGGTTTCCTTTGCAATCCTATGTATTATATAACTGCAAACATGATTCTGAGTGGGCTTTTTGAAATCACCAGAAGGATTCATGACACACAAAAAAAAGAACTTTTAGACTAGATGTTCCAAATCCTCTGAAATTCTCAGCTTTTGGAGCTGGGGAGGCCACACTAAAGACTAAAGTGTTTTGCTAGAAAAACGGATGACATTTCAGTGTCTCCTTTTCATGATGATCCAGGAGTGATGTAGTGACTGAGCGATGAGATTTCCCATATCAGTTCCCCCAGTTTCCTTTAATAGATCCGAAGGCTCCCAAGGAAATACTAAAGAAGGGAAAGGGACCTGTATGTGCCAAAATGTTTGTGGCAGCCCTTTTTGTAGTGGCTAGAAACTGGAAAATGAATGGATGCCCATCCATTGGAGAATGGTTGGGTAAATTATGGTATATGAAGGTTATGGAATATTATTGTTCTGTAAGAAATGACCAGCAGGAGGAATACAGAGAGGCTTGGAGAGACTTACATCAGCTGATGCTGAGTGAAACGAGCAGAACCAGGAGATCATTATACACTTCAACAATGATACTGTATGAGGATGTATTCTGATGGAAGTGGATATCTTCAACATAGAGAAGAGCTAATCCAATTCCAATTGATCAATGATGGACAGAATCAGCTACACCCAGAAAAGGAACACTGGGAAATGAGTGTACACTGTTAGCATTTTTTTGTTTTTGTTTTTCTTCCCAGATTATTTTTACCTTCCGAATACAATTCTTCCTTTGCAACAACAACAACAAAATTCGGTTCTGCACATATATATTGTACCTAGGATATACTATAAGATATTTAATATGTATGGGAATGGCTGCCATCTAGGGGAGGGGGTGGAGGGAAGGAGGGTAAAAATTCAGAACAGAAGGGATTACAAGGGATCATGTTGTAAAAAAAAAATTACCTATGCATATGTACTGTCAAAAAAAGTTATAATTATAAAATTAATAAAAAAAATTAAGAAGAGAAAAAAAATAGATCCGAAGGCAAAAGTCACTATCCTTTTTTTTAGGGGTCTATCTTAAAATAGTTTTAAGAAGGTTTGAGGTACACAGCCTAACATGAAAGCAGATCAAGCCTCCTTTATTAAGGGGGATGGATAATATGAAGGGTAATCAAGGAAGATCATTGGTTACTCCAAATTAATAAAGTCTGCTGGTTTTAAATAGGGCACTTATCTTGAAGTAACAGAATAAGTATTGACTGGGAAAGAGTTCGTATCTTACTGCTGATTCATACTAATTTGGAAATGGGGAGTGGATGAAGATTCCTGAGGAATTGGCAGTTATTGGATAGTTAACTTTCCCACTGGTAGGAAAGAGCTTTGGGGTCATATTCTTTATCTAATTCTGACAGGGTGACTTGAGGTTTTTGAGCTTTCCCAGGGGTACAGTCGCTCCTGAGGTCATTAAAGGGTCTCTGAAAATATTGTGTTTGGTTTGGTCACCAATTGGAAATAGAATGAGGCTCCTTATATTATACTCAGGCTGCATGATTCCTAGTGGAAGGGTACCTGAGAATGATTTAATGCTTCATTGTCTAGACTTTGTGAATTTCACTATATCCTCCAGTCCATTTCAGGACAGTGATACCAGCCTCCTGGCTGCTCCATGAACAAGCTAAGCCATCTCTTAGTGCCAGGTTATCTTCCCTGGCTCTTCCCCATGCCTGGAACTCTCTCCCTCCTCTGTTCTGACTAGTGATCTCCCTAGCTTCCTTTAAAATTAATTCTTATCTTTTACTGAAAAGCTTCCTTAACTCCTCTAAACTCTAGGGCCATCTCTCTCTTCCTTATTTTCTTTTTATCTTGTACAAACCTTGTTTGTACATAGATGTTTGCTTATGAGCTCCCCCATTAGATTATAAACTCCTTGAGGGCAGGAATTGCCTTTTGTCTTTTTTTATATCCTCAGTTCTTAGTACATAGCAAGCACTTCATAAATAAATGTTTGTGGACCTGATTGACTTGGTTTAGGCCATGTCCTTCAAGACCGTGGTTTTTTGTTTTTGTTTGTTTGTTTGTTTGTTTTTTGGGTGGCAAAAAATTGAATCCTTCATTCTCTGGCTCACCTGGTGATGAACTTCTCCAACCTTCAGCAAGGTTGGTCCTCATAAAATAGATCCTCGATTTATTGCCCAACCTATACTTCAAGCCTTTCCAGTTCAGTTGGAAGCACCAGAGCTTTGCTTTAGATTAGGAGTTTAGTGAAAAAAATGACAAAATACGTTACGTTTATACATCAATTTGATGTATAAGATGCAGAATTCAAGTGATTACACTAAAGTTAAAAGCTGGCATTCTAAAGGGGTAAGATATATGTCTGAAAGAAAGTAAATGAACTCAAAATGGTGAAACTTTTCCCCTTTTCCCCTGAATCTGAATCTACTCTTTGAAGTCAGAGAAGATGATATCTTTCAGCTCTCTAACATGATTTTTTTTTTGCTTTTAATAAATGTTGACTCCTTTGTTAATTTTTTTTTATAATATCAGAATTTAACTCAGAAGCATAGTTGAAATAATTGTATTAAAATGTATTTTTATGTCTTATGAATTGGCAGTCTTTTCATTGGGAATAGATATTAACCACAGGCTATTTTTCAGCATGTCAAAAGTGCATTAGAAAGGAAGCAAAAAATCATGCTTGTGTTTTTGAATCATTTGGGGAAGGCCAAGAAATTCAGCAATGGTTTTTAATTTATCACGAATGAGCCTTCCCCACAAAATATGCATTGAAAATTTGGGGGGGAGGCAATTTTGATTTTAAACACAGGAACGAAATCGTGTTTTCTTAACTTCTCTTGACCTAATAACACAATTAAGTCAGCAGCCCCTTTTTTTGCTCCAATTGCCGAGGCTCCCGAAGTAATTTAGAAAATTTGCCTTTTGGAAGTTTCTCTCAACCCTGTGTAATGCTCCCTCTGGCCAGGGATAGATATGTTGTATGAATGGCAGCTAGCACATTTTTCCTTCCCCAAAATCAAAGTAGCAAAGGTCAAAGGGCTTTAGGTATCATATTTCTTAGCTGCAGTAAGTTTGCTCTTGGGGGCAGGGGGGTGATCCTGGGAGAAAGTAGTCCAAAAGCTGAACTGGGTTTCCTGCACCTTGTCAGGGCATATCTTGAGGCAGGTCTGGCTCCAGTGCCTATCTCAGGGGCCCTCTGCAGACTGTTCTGGAGGCACTCATGGCCTTTTGAGCTCCTGAGAAAGTCTGTCCCATCTGAGGAAGCCCAGTTCCATTACTGGGAAGTTTCCCCTTACGTTTCTCAGGGACTGCTGGGCCCATTTTCTAGCTAAGGAAATGGAGGGCCAGAGCTACATGGCTAGTACATCTCAGAAACTGAATTCAGACTCCTACATGTTGATAATTGCTGGCTTTTTACTGCAAGGTCAGCATTTTTTTTTCTCCTGTAATATGTCACCTCTGGTCTTTTCCAAGGTGCAGAGAGGGAGCATGATTAAGAAGCATTAACAGTCTTCGAGATAGGTTTTTGTCATCTCCATTTTATAGCTGAGGCAGTTTCAGACATCTAGGAAGTATTTGAGTTTGGATTTGAAGTCAGGTCTTCCTGATCCTAGGACTGATGCTCTACCCACTGTTGCCATGTTAATTTTGAATCCTTTGGTTGACTCTCTCCTTCAACACCATCACTCTTTATCTTTTCTCAGATTTATTTGTGTTCGTGTTATGTCTTTGTCCTTGTCCAAGAAGCATGGAAGCTTCTTGGAGATAAACCTCATGAAATTTTTGTTCTGTGTGTCTCAGTGCCTAGCACAGAACCTTGTCTAGACAGTAGTAGACTCTTAGATTTAAGACCTGAAAATGATCTTAAAGATAATTCCATTCACTCCCCTCGGCTTACAGAGTAGGAAACTGAGGCCCATCGAGATTAGGTACATGTTGCACAGTCAGACAGCCAGGAAAAAAAGGAAAACTGAGACCGGGACCCAAGGCTTCCATGGCCAAACTTGGCACTCTTTGCCTCGGAGCAGAAATCAAACTAAGCTACAAAACTCGCAGAAAGCCATAGCCCTTCCCTTGTACATTGGGAATTTGCTAAGTTCATAAAGTTTGCTCAGTAAAAGCACTGCTTGTACTTTGTAAATCAAGGAAACCTAAGGAGAATGATGGTCTTATGGATATGACTGAAAGTTAATCCTTCAATCTTAAAAGCAAACCAGAGTTGGAGGAAATATCCCAGGAGGAGAGAATTAATAGGTTGGGCTAACTAATTGGGGAATAGTTGAATAAGTTGTGGAGTATGATTGGCTTGGAATACTACCATGCAATGAGATGAGCAGGGATACTCTCAGAAGAATCAGTGAAGACTTCATGAACTGATGCAGAGTGAAGTGAGGAGAACCAGATCAATGTACACATTAACGGCAATATTATACGATAACCTATTATGAACGATTCAGTTATTCCCAGCAATCCAATGATCCAAGACAATCCCATAGGACTGATGTGCAAAATGTTTTCTGCTTCCAGAGGAAGAGCTGAAGGAGTCTGAAAGCGGATCAGGCAGGCTTTTGAAATATTATTTTTTCTTGGAGATTTTTGGCCTGTTTTCTTTGCCAACGTGGTTAATGTGAAAATGTTTTGGATGATTGCACGCGCACACTCTATCTGAAATTGCTTGCTTTCAAGAAAGAAGGAATGAGTGAGATAATTGGGAACTCATTTTAAAAATGAATGTTGAAATTTGTTATTTATGTGCAATTTAAAATATACCAATTTTCATTTAAAAACAATTATCTTTTAAAAAGATATGTTTCTTTAAAGAAATCCAGAAGCAGATGGGGAAAGATTGGTGGAAAACATGAGGTTCACATCAAAGGGAATCGAAAGAGAACTGATATTGTCAGTATGTTCAACAGGTACCCAGAAAGAGATGAGTGTGGGAAATGGATCTCAAGACAGGCATATTCTAGAAATGAGGAGGGAATTCCAGTTCTTGACCTAATGTTGGAGTTCTCACTGTGCCAAAAGCTGAGGAGCTAATTATTTTTTACTTGGCTGTAATGATCATCTTCAAACAGTGAAAGAAAAAGAAAAAAAAATAAGCTTTTATTCTCATCACGAAAGGCCAAATTAGTTGTTGGGGCAGAAATAATGGCAACCTTGTAGAGAGATTAAAAGTCGATGCTAGTGGAGAACATGAAAGCGAGGAACAGTCTGATGTTCAGCCCCGTGCTTTACTCTCTAGCATTGTCCAAATGGTTTAGAAGAAGGGTAGCTAAGACCCTATGGGCCAAAGTTTGACACAGCAAGTCATCTCAGGAAGGATGAGAAGTTCTCCAGAAACTCTCATAAGCCACAGGGAAAAATCTCGCTGATGATCGAAAAAGAGTGGATCAGCGTTGATTATGTTACTGTGCAAAACAATGAAGATACAAGTATGCAAGTCATGGAGTTTTTCTAATAATGAGGGGAGAAATCACTTATTGGGGAGCTGGCAGTTGGGGTGTGGGAAGGAAGTAGAATAGGGGGCTAGTTCTGGCCGAGGGAAATCTTGAGTCAATCACGAAATTTCAAAATTTTGTAGAGAACACAGAAGGAAAAAGATGATTAGGAAAGGTTGGATTCAAAGGTGTAGTGAGGTTCTGGGTCACAAAAGGCACCAAATGAGCAGCTGAGGGAGGCCCGAGAAGTTCAGAATACTCAAGGGCTTTGGGGGTTTTCCAAACCATGTTGGAAGAAAGAGAAGTCAGCAAAAAAGGGAAAGTTTCTCTATTTGTGGCTCACATAATGGTAACTAAGTGTACGGGAAAGCCAACTTTTTAATTAGCTTTTTTTTGGTCTCTGCTAACGAGAGGGACCTTTGGGGTGGAAAGGACAGACACTATGTGGCTCTTAGGGATTCATGGGGACTTAAAGTAACCCGGGATGAGGCATATTTTGGAATGTAAAAGGAGCAGATATGATGACTGAACCATTGAGAGGTGTCCCGGCAATGCATTTGCAGGAGAGGGACGGGACTGCCCCGCCGGGACAACCCACATTTGACGTGGATGTCCGGGCTCAGGACTAGATGGGCTTGGCCAGAAAGGGAGGGCCAGGGAGCCCGTGCTGGGTAGCCCCAGGGCACCAGCAGTCCCCCTCCCCTCTCTTGTCCCGGTGGCCAACTCAGGGCAAGGATGGGTAGCAAAGCCCCGCACCCCACCCCCTCCTCCTCCTGCTGAAAACCAGAGGAAGGCATCTTGCTGGAGGGTGAGGGGTTCCCCATCCTCCCCACAGGGGATCCTTCCATGACGGACCCACCAGTCTCTGAGGTCCGGTGCGATTGGCCGCCCTGAGCTTCTCTCTAGAGGAGGGGGGACAGAGGAGAAGGAGCTCGAGGCCCGGATGGAAACAGGGCAGCGGTTCGCAGGCCTGTCCAAGTTCGAGGGGGGGAGGGGCGCACAATGGTGGGGGGCCGGGGGCCTGGAGGGCCTCTGTCCGGGTAGGGCTCCTACAACTACCCAAATTCAGGGCGGGGGGGGGGGCACAGGCCACGGGCCACCTGATTCAATGGGGGTCCCCTTCAATCCCCCCCAAGTCTCCAGACATGGATGCGGCTTGACCACGTGGTGGGACTAGACTGGGCTGAACCAATTTTGTTGGGAAACAAGGGGAGGCGGCCGTGAGGTGGGCTGGCACGGGGTCTCCCGGCAGAGCCCCTGCTGCCTCCCCAGAAGTTTCTGGTGGGCCGCAGCCCCTAAGTGCGCCTGTCTGGGGCAGTTTCTGGAGGGAGGGGTGCCGGAAAGAGGGGGCTGGGGCTTGGCCCCGCCCTTTCCTGTCAGCCTTGAGGCACTTTCTCCTCAGAAGCTTTGAGATGCTGGAGGAGGTGGACTTGCCCTCGGGCGCTCAGGCAGGCCTGGCCTGCTCCCTCAGCCTTAGGCCTTCTGGGCCCCACATCCCACCTCCCCCACTGGGCTTAGGGCCCTGGAGGCCCGAATCTACCCGGAGGCCGACTCTCCCCTGGGGGCTTCCAAGGCCTGCCTGGTGTCTGCCCCGCAGGCTAGAGGTAGGCCAGGGGCAGCGCCTATGGGGCCATGGGCTTGGGGGGAGGACCTTGGGCTTGGGGAGAAAACATGCCCTGTGAGGTGGGGGACTCAGGTGCCTCTGGTTGGGCCCTGAGGAGCTGTGGTTCTTGGGGCCCTAGGTAGGGGAATGACCGGGGAAACTGAGCCTGTGGACTTTGGCTGCGGCGGAGACTAGGCCTGGGCTGGGCGGCCATTTTGGGTGTTAGGCTTGGAATTGGGGGTGCGGACCCAGGGGCTGGGCGGCCATTTTGAGTATCGTGGTCAGTTCTGGGCCTCCGGTTGGTGTGCGGACCCCTGGGCCTGAGTGTCCGTTTTGGGTGTTAGACTAAGGGTTGGCGGTGAGGCCCCAGGGACTGGGCGGCCATTTTAGATGTCGTCCATGCCGGGCCTCGAGTTGGGGATGCCGACCCTGGGGCTGGGCGGCCATTTTGAGTGTTTTGCATGCTGGGCCTTGGGTTGAGGATGTGAACCATGGAGGTGAATGGCCATTTTGGATGTCTTCTGACCATCCCATGCCATTGGGGGTTTAGTGCCTTTGGGGCCCCAATATGGGTCTCTCCGAATGGAAACACAGGATTTGGGGGGTATCTGGGGCTTGGGCTGTCTTGGGGTTGGTGGTCTCTTGAGTCCTTCAGTTCCCCAACCTCAGATTGGTGGGAAGGTGCATTGGAGCCCCCTTTGTCTTGCAGGTTCAGGGCCATCTGGATGTCATCTGTTCCAGACCCTCCTATCCCCAGGCCCTTCTCAGGGCTGGTCCTCTCAGATTTCCTGCTTTCTGGGGAACCTCAGGGATAGCCCTGAGTGGGAACTAGGATGGCAGCAAACAGGACCCTTCACCATGGAGCACCCCATGGGGCAAGGCCAGCTGGAGAAGAAGCTGCTCATTGGCTGCTTTTCCCCCTGGGGGGGGTAAGGTGAGTCTGGTTAGCTCTAAGCATCTTATAGGAGGAAAGGGGAAGCCTACCTCTTACTGGGCAAGCTCTGGGACACAAACCTGCTTTGGGAGGGGGACTCCCTGACCCATCCCCTCTGACCCCCTTTCCACTTCCAGTCTCTGGACTGTGTCAGAGTCGATAGAAAGGAGAAGGCCGTTAGAAAGGGGAGGAGCACAGGACTAATGTTCAGGGTCCATAAGAACAGGGTCTTTCAAAACGGGACTCAAGTAATTCATTTCCTCTTCTCTTAATCTGGACAATTTATATTTTTGTAAATATTCATCCATTTAGATTAAATTGTCAGATTTGCTGCCAAGCAGTTGGGCAAACTACCTCCTAATTATTGCTTTAATTTATTTTTCATAGGTGTAAGTTTGCCATGTTTCTTTTTGACATAATTTGTTTTTTCCCTTTCTTTTTTCTAATAAAATCAACTAAATACTTATCTATTTTGATGGGTTTTTTAATAAAACCAAATATTACTTCAATAGTTATCTTAGTTTGAGTTTTATTAATCTCTCATTTGAGTTTCTGAATTTTTAATCTGGTATTTAGTTGGGGGTTTTTAATGTGGCCTTTATCTAGCTTTTTAGTTACATGCCCAATTCATTGATCTCTTCTTGTTTTACGCATGTAGGTATTTAAAGATATAAAATTGAGCCTATGAACTACTTCAACTGCATCTCAGAGGTTTGGGGATGTTGTCTCATTGTCATTCTCTTGGAAGAAATTATTGTTTCTGTCAGTTGAACAGGGTGTAACCAAGAAATTTGAATTTCTGAAGCTGTAGCATAAATATTGATGACCGAGTGCTCAACTTTTTTATGTTAACTGTTAGATCGTGAAGAATAAAATTGTGCGGCAGACTATGCAGATGTAATCGAGCAATTCACTTGAAGATCTACTAATGAGTTCTTAAATAGGATTCCTTTCAGATATAAGGAATATTTTCTTGGTCACAATAATAGGTGACAAGTCTTCAGTGCTTTAAAGTTTGAAAAGTTTTACATATACTTTCTCAATTGAGTTTTGTAAATCTTTTGAGCCTAGGAGGCCATAACTTTTTTCTTTGCATTTGTGGTTAAGGGTTTGGTGACCTTTGAGGACCTGATCTGTGTTGATGTGTATGGAAACAGAGAAGGTAGTGGTGGGGGGTAACTTGAGTGCTTCAGGCCCTCAGTTTGAGATTGGGGCGATGATAATCTGAATCCCTTGGTCTTACAAGGGCAGGGCAATCTGGATTTGACATTAACAGGCCCTCCTTTCCTGACTTCCTGCTTCAGAATTGACCTCGAACCTCATATTTTTTGGGTCCTAGTACACCAATCCTTAGTGACAAATCAGAATGGTATCGAACTGGAGGAGCCTTTGGCTGAGTCGCCATCTTTGGATTTTCTGTCCCTCAATTGAGGTTTCAGCTTGAGGTGGGCAGCTGTGTTTGATGTTCTGTGCCCTTGACAAGGTGCTCCAGGAATATGTTACCTATAGTATTTTGGGCGACAACTTCTCTCTGTGTTTATGAAAACAGAAAAGTTGTCAAATTGTCCATGATTTAAGTGTCATCTGGATCAGGGACAGCTTTCAGTCCTTGGAATCCTCAACCAATCCTGTTGGTGGAAGAGAGGAAGCCTTGGAGCTTTTCTGTCTGGCAGGTGAACCTCTGGATGTGACCTCTGACAGTCCCTCCTTTGCTGACTTGCTGCTTGAGGTTTGAGCTACTGGCATCCCATTTTTCTTGGTTGCCAGAAGCCAAACCTCAGTAGCCAGTCAGAACCCCAACACCCAGGACACATGTCAGCATCTGCCTCCTCTGAGCGAGCACAGCTGGAGGAGCCTTTGGGTGAGTCGCCATTTTGGGCTTTTCTGTTCCTCAGTTGGATCTTGAGGTTAAGGCGAGCATCTCTGTTAGGTGCCTTTTTTTAAAATTTTATTTTGTTTTTTATTAATTTTTATAATTATAACATTTTCTTTGACAATACATATGCATAGGTATTTTTTTTACAACATTATCCCTTGTACTCCCTTCTGTTCCAACTTTTCCCCTCCTTCCCTCCACCCCCTCCCCTAGATGGCAGGCATTCCCATACATATTAAATATCTTATAGTATATCCTATATATATGTGCAGAACCGAATTTTGTTGTTGTTGTTGTTGCAAAGGAAGGATTGTATTCGGAAGGTAAAAAAAATAATCTGGGAAGAGAAACAGAGCAAAACAAAAAAAAACAAAAAAAAAAAACAAACAACAACAACAAAAAAAACAATGCTCACAGTTTACACTCATTTCCCAGTGTTCCTTTTCTGGGTGTAGCTGATTCTGTCCATCATTGATCAATTGGAATTGGATTAGCTCTTCTGTTTGTTGAAGATATTCACTTCCATCAGAATACATCCTCATACATTGTTGTTGTTGAAGTGTACAGCGATCTTCTGGTTCTATTCATTTCACTCAGCATAAGTTGAAGTAAGTCTCTCCAAGCCTCTCTGTATTCCTCCTGCTGGTCATTTCTTACAGAGCAATAATATTCCATAACCTTCATATACCATTTACCCAACCATTCTCCAATGGATGGACATCCGTTCATTTTCCAGTTTCTAGCCACTACGAAAAGGGCTGCCACAAACATTTTGGCATATACGGGTCCCTTTTGCTTCTTTAGTATTTCCTTGGGATATAAGCCCAGTAGTAGTACTCCTGGATCAAAGGGTATGCACAGTTTGATAACTTTTTAGGCATAATTCCAAATTGCTCTCCAGAGTGGCTGGATTCTTTTACAACTCCACCAACAATGCATCAGTGTCCCAGTTTTCCCACAAGCCCCTCCAACATTCATCGTTATTTGTTCCTGTCATCTTAGCCAATCTGACAGTTTTGTAGCCCCTCTGTCTTGCAGGTGAACCTCTTGATGTGACCTCTGACAGTCCCTCCTTTGCTGACTTGCTGCTTGAGGTTTGAGCTACTGGCATCCCATTTTTCCTGGTTGCCAGAAGCCAAACCTCAGTAGCCAGTCAGAACCCCAACACCCAGGACACATGTCAGCATCTGCCTCCCCTGAGCAAGCACAGCTGGAGCAGCCTTTGGGTGAGTCGCCACCTTTGCATTTTCTGTCCCTCAGTTGCATCTTGAGGTTGAGGTGAGCATCTCTGTTAGGTTCCTTGTGCCCCTGACAAGGTGCTCCAGAATATGTTGCCTAGAGTATTTAGGGCCACAACCTCCCTCTGTGTTAGTGAAAACAGAAAAGTTGTCAAATTGTCCGTGATTTAATTGTCATCTGGATTGGGGAGTGCCTTCAATCCTTGGAATCCTCAACCAATCCTGTTGGTGGAAGAGAGGAAGTTTTGTAGCCCCTCTGTCTTGCAGGTGAACCTCTGGATGTGACCTCTGACAGTCCCTCCTTTGCTGACTTGCTGCTTGAGGTTTGAGCTACTGGCATCCCATTTTTCTTGGTTGCCAGAAGCCAAACCTCAGTAGCCAGTCAGAACCCCAACACCCAGGACACATGTCAGCATCTGCCTCCCCTGAGCGAGCACAGCTGGAGGAGCCTTTGGGTGAGTCGCCTTCTTTGGATTTTTCTGTCCCTCAGTTGGGCCTTTAGCTTGAGATGAGCAGCTCTTTCCAATGTGCTGAGCCCCTGATACTTGGCTCAGAATTCAATTTTGTTGACTATTTGGGCGCAGGCTGTTCTCTTTGTGTCCATGTAACGACCGAAAGTGGCGAGTTGAATGTGGATCTTGGTTTCTTCTGAATTGGCGAAGTACTTGAAGTCCTTCATGTGCTCAGCTCCGAGTTGGCGGAATGGAGTATTGGAGCCCCTTTGTCTTGCAGGTACAGGATTTTCTTGAAATCTCTTCAGATAGTCTACCTCCTTTCCTGACTTCCTGCTTGAGGCTTCAGCTGCTGGATTTCCATTTTTTCTGCGTGACAGCGGCCCTATCCTCAGTAGTAAATCAGAATGCCTATGGACACGACACATGTTATCATGTGCCATCCCTGGGCAAGCACAACTGGAGGAACCTTTGCTTATTTTAGAATTTTCGGTCCCTCAGTTGGATCTTGATGTTGAGGTGAGCATCTCTTTTAGGTGCCTTTTGCTGCTGACAAGGCTCTCTGGAATATATTGCCTGGAGTGTTTGGTGCCAAGATCTCTCTCTACGTGTTAATCAGTAAAGTTGTCAAGTTGTCTGTCATTTAGGTGTCATCTGGATTGGGGAGAGCCTTCAATCCTTGGAATCCTCAACCAATTTCATTGGAGGAAGAGAGGATGCTTTGGAGCCCTTCTGTCTTTCAGGTGAACATCTGGGTGTGGCCTGGGACAATCTGTCTTTGTTGACTCTCTGCTTGAGATTTGAGCTTCTCAATTCCTAGTTCTCTTTGTTGCCAGACCATCCTTCAGTAGTACGTGAGAATGCCAATATGGAAGACACATGTCACCATCTGCCTGCCTTAGCAAGCACAGCTGGAGGAGCCTTTGGGTGAGTCGCCATCTTTGGATTTTGTGTCTCTCAGTTGGGCCTTTAGCTTGAGGTGAGCAGCTCTGTCCAATGTGCTAAGCCCCTTATATTCGTCTCGGAATTGAGTTTTGTTGAGTATTTGGGCGCAGCCTGCTCTCTTTTTGTTTATGAAACCACAGAAGTTGGCAAGTTGTCTGTGGATTTGAGTTTTTTCTGATTTGGCGAAGTACCTGGAGTCCTTCATGTGCCCGGCTCCAAGTTGGCGGAATGGAGCATTGGAGCCCCTATGTCTTGCAGGTGCAGGACCTCCTTGAAATCTCTTCTGTTAGTCTTCCTCATTTGCTGACTTCCTGCTTGAGGCCTGAGCTTCTGGATTTCTATTTTTTTCTGTGTGACAGCAGCCCAATCCTCAGTAGTTAACTCAGAATGGCAACAAATGGGACACGTGTAACCAACTGCCTTCCCTCGGCAAGCAGAGCTGCAGAAAACTTTGGGTGAGTTGCCATTTTAGGATTTTCTGTCCCTCAATTTGGTCTTGAGGTTGAGCTGAGCATCCCTGTTAGGTGCCTTGTGCTGCTGACAAGGTGTTTTCAGTTTGGCCAGAGCCTCGGCAGCTGGGCATTGTGACACTTGAGAGAATTGTGGGGCGGCCTTTTCTGATGTAGTGTTGCTTGTGGACTGGGAATGAAATGAAAAGGAGGCAGAGAGAAGAGGAGAGAAGTCAGAAAAGGCAAAGGCCTCTCAGTGGTGGGGTAAGGGAACACAACTAACGCCTGTAGAGATGGCAGAAAATGGCAACCCCCTGGGGGCAGAGAGTTCAGAGGGCCCCGAAGCTGCTGCCATCTGGAGACATCAGGGAACGGCAACTGCCTCTCAGTCTCCTTGCATCATCATCACCATCCTCTGAAAGGAAGAGATCCATTCTCCAGGCCCGAGTTAGGCCTCCAGCAGCCACTGGCAGGAAGCTCCAGTATCCCAACAGCAGTATGGAAAGGATAGCTGTTCTTTAGCTATGCAGAGTGCTTAACATAGTGACAAGCTCACATTGGGCAGTATGTGAAGACTAGCCATTGGAATGGAGAGAGAGTGTTTCACACGGTGACTAGCACACAGTAGGTGGTATCATGTGCTAGGGGTGAGTAGTCATTTCTGGACAGTACTTGCAAGAGTAACTGGAAAGTCATAGGGGCTATAGGCTAGCTATTATCATTAATATCAGCAAAGATGTAAAATGAATGGCACATAGGACGTGGTCTAATTGGAAACTGTGACTATTACTAAATGTACACTGAGTAGGACACTGACTATGGCACATAGTCATTAATAATAAAGAATAATCAATAAACGTAAAGTGCTTTGCACAGTGCCTGCCTCCCAGCACGTGTTATAAAGGCTAACATGTTTTATGAATTTCTGTGAATTCCCTTCTACACTGACTGATCCATAGTAGGTACCATAAATGCTAGTTGTTATTATTAATAAATATACAGCCGTTAGCACAATGACTGTCACACAGTAGCCAGTAGTAAAGTGTAAGCCTTTCTAGATGGAAATTCCTTGGAACAGTGAAAGGCTCATATTTGGCAGGGTATAGATACTAGGTATGATGAATATAGACAGAGTGTTTCACGTGGTGCCTTTCATATACTAGGTGGTATCGAATTCTAGTTCTGATTATGACTTTCTGTATCATGTGGCACAATCACTGGAAATAATGGCTACAAATGCTGGATATTTTTGTTAATATATGGAATGCTCTTTGCAAAATGATTGCTACTTAGTAGTTGTTATAAATGTAAACCATTATAGTATTAATAACTGGCCATTTCCAAGGAAAATTGTTGGCACACAGTAGGTGCTGTAAGGACCGATCACCACATTTCCAAGGTCTCAAACGGTGAAGGGCTCACAGCAGGTGGTATAAAGGCAAACTGTTTCTATGAATTTCTCTCAATTCCCTGCTACACTGACTGTAAATAGTAGGAACCCTACATGGGAGTATTATTAGTAATCAATATCGAGCCCGGAGCACATTGCATGCCACACGGTAGGCAGGATGTCAATGTTAGCTCTTATTTATCTATGGAAAGTCTTGATGACAGTGACAGGCACAAAGGTGGCAATATGTAAATCCTAGATACTAGAATACTTAGTGTTTCACATGCTTCTGGCACATAGTAGGTAGGATAAAGTGCTAAGTATGAGGAGTAAGTTCTGTATAATGAGCTTTATTTCCACGGCTCGGGGATAGTGGAATGGAGCAATGGAGCCCCTATGTCTTGCAGGTGCAGGACCTTCTTGAAATCTCTTTGGATACTCTACGTTGTTTGCTGACTTGCTTCTTAAGGCTTGAGCTGCTGGATTCCCATGTTTTCTGCCTGAAAACAGCCCAATCCTCAGTAGTAACTCAGAATGCAATGAACAAGACAAGTATCACCATCTGCCTTCCATAGGTAAGCATAGCTTCAAGAACCTTTGTGAGAGTCGCCATTTTAGGATTTTCTGTCCCGCAGTTGGGTCTTGTATTGAGGCGGGCATCTCTTTTAGGTGCCTTGTGCTGCTGGCAAGGTTCTCCAAAATATGTTGCCTGGAGTATTTGGGGTCCAAAACTCACTGTGTTAATGAAAACAGAGAAGTTGTCACATTGTCTCCGATTTAGGTGTCACACGGATTGCGGAAAGTCTTCAGTCCTTGGAATCCTCAACCAATCCTGTTGGTGGAAGACAGGAAGTTTTGTAGCCCCTCTGTCTTGCAGGTGAACCTCTGGATGTGACCTCTGACAGTCCCTCCTTTGCTGACTTGCTGCTTGAGGTTTGAGCTACTGGCATCCCATTTTTCTTGGTTGCCAGAAGCCAAACCTCAGTAGCCAGTCAGAACCCCAACACCCAGGACACATGTCAGCATCTGCCTCTCCTGAGAGAGCACCGCTGGAGCAGCCTTTGGGTGAGTCGCCATCTTTGGGTTTTCTGTCCCTCAGTTTGGGCTTCAGCTTGAGGTGGTCAGCAGTGTTTGATGTCCTATAACCCTGAGACGGGACTTCAATATATATTGGCTGGACTATTGGGGGCTAGAACGTCTGTGTATGCTGAAACACAACTTGTCAAGTTTTCCGTGATTTAGGGGTCATCTGCATTGGGGAGAGCCTTCAATCCTTGGAATGCTCAACCCATCCCATTGCTGGAAGAGAGCAAGCTTGCAAGCCCCTGTCTATAGCAGGTGAACATGAGGATGCGGCCTCTGACAGCCCATCTTTGTTGACTTGCTGCTTGAAGTTTGAGCAGCTAGATTCCCAGTTTTCTTGGTAGCCAGGCGCCGAACCTCAGTAGTAAGTCAGAACGCCAATATACAGGACAAGACACATGTCACCATCTACCTCCCCTGAGCAAGGAGAGCTGGAGGAGCTTTGGGTGAGTCGCCATCTTTGGCTACCTTTTCTGTCACTCAGTTGCAGCTTTAGCTTGAGGTGAGCAGCTCTGTTAGGTGCCTTGTGCCCCTGACAAGGTGCTCCAGAATATGTTTCCTTGAGTATTTGGGGCTACAATCTCTCTTTGTTTATAAAAACAAAGAGCGTCTCAAGTTGTCCATGATTTGGGTGTCATCTGAATTGGGGAGAGTCTTCAATCCTTGGAATCCTCAACCCATCCTGTTGGTGGAAGAGAGGAAGCCTTAGAGCTTTTCTGTCTTGCACGTGAACTTCTGGATGTGACCTCTGACAGTCCCTCCTTTGCTGACTTGCTGCTTGAGGTTTGAGCTACTGGCATCCCATTTTTCCTGGTTGCCAGAAGCCAAACCTCAGTAGCCAGTCAGAACCCCAACACCCAGGACACATGTCAGCATCTGCCTTCCCTGAGCGAGCACAGCTGGAGGAGCCTTTGGGTGAGTCGCCTTCTTTGGATTTTCTGTCCCTCACTTGGTGCCCAGCTCTGTCCAATGTGCTGAGCCCCTGATACTAGGCTCGGAATTGAGTTTTTTTTGACTATTTGGGCGCAGGCTGCTTCCTCTCTTTGTGTTTAAGAAACCACCGAATTTGGCGAGTTTTCTCTGGCTTTGGGTTTCTTCTGAATTGGCGAAGTACCTGGAGTCCTTCATGTGCCCACCTTTCAGTTGGCAGAATGGAGCATTGGAGCCTCTTTGTCTTTCTTTTTTTATTTTAATAATTTTTATAATTATAACATTTTCTTTGACAGTACATATGCATAGGTAATTTTTTTTAACATTATCCCTTGTACTCCCTTCTGTTCCAAGTTTTTCCCCTCCTTCCCTCCACCCCCTCCCCTAGATGGCAGGCATTCCCATACATATTAAATATCTTATAGTATATCCTAGGTACAATATATATGTGCAGAACCGAATTTTGTTGTTGTTGTTGTTGCAAAGGAAGGATTGTATTCGCAAGGTAAAAAAATAATCTGGGAAGAGAAAACAAAAACAAAAAAACAAAAAAACCCCAATGCTCTCAGTTTACACTCATTTCCCAGTGTTCCTTTTCTGGGTGTAGCTGATTCTGTCCATCATTGATCCATTGGAATTGGATTAGCTCTTCTGTTTGTTGAAGATAGCCACTTCCATCAGAATCCATCCTCATACAGTATCATTGTTGAAGTGTATAATGATCTCCTGGTTCTGCTTGTTTCACTCAGCATCAGTTGATGTAAGTCTCTCCAAGCCTCTCTATATTCCTCCTGCTGGTCATTTCTTACAGAGCAATAATATTCCATAACCTTCATATACCATAATTTACCCAACCATTCTCCAATGGATGGACATCCGTTTATTTTCCAGTTTCTAGCCACTACAAAAATGGCTGCCACAAACATTTTGGCACATACCCTTTCCCTTCTTTAGTATTTCCTTGGGATATAAGCCCAGTAGTAGCACTGCTGGGTCAAAGGGTAAGCACATTTTGATAACTTTTTGGGCATAATTCCAGATTGTTCTCCAGAATGGTTGGATTCTTTCACAACTCCACCAACAATGCATCAGTGTCCCAATTTTCCCACATCCCCTCCAACATTCATCGTTATTTGTTCCTGTCATCTTAGTCAATCTGACAGGTGTGTAGTGGTATCTCAGAGTTGTCTTAATTTGCATTTCTTTGATCAATAGTGATTTGGAACACTCTTTCATATGAGTGGAAATAGTTTTAATTTCATCATCTGAGAATTGTCTGTTCGTATCCTTTGACCATTTATCAATTGGAGAATAGCTTGATTTCCTATAGATTAAAGTCAATTCTCTGTATATTTTGGAGATCAGGCCTTTACCAGAACCTTTAACTGTAAAAATGTTTTCCCAATTTGTCTGTTAGGTGCCTTGTGCCCCTGAGAAGGTGCTCCAGAATATGTTGCCTTGAGTATTTGGGGCTACAATCTCTCATTGTTTATGAAAACAAAGAACGTCTCAAGTTTTCCATGATTTAGGTGTCATCTGAATTGGGGAGAGTCTTCAATCCTTGGAATCCTCAACCCATCCTGTTGGTGGAAGAGAGGAAGCCTTGGAGCTTTTCTGTCTTACAGGTGAACCTCTGGATGTGACCTCTGACAGTCCCTCCTTTGCTGACTTGCTGCTTGAGGTTTGAGCTACTGGCATCCCATTTTTCCTGGTTGCCAGAAGCCAAACCTCAGTAGCCAGTGAGAACCCCAACACCCAGGACACATGTCAGCATCTGTCTCCCCCGAGCGAGCACAGCTGGAGGAGCCTTTGGGTGAGTCGCCATTTTGGGCTTTTCTGTCCCTCAGTTGGATCTTGAGGTTAAGGCGAGCTTCTCTGTTAGGTGCCTTTTTTAAAATTTTATTTTGTTTTTTTATTAATTTTTATAATTACAACATTTTCTTTGACAGTACATATGCATAGGTAATTTTTTTACATTATCCCTTGTACTCCCTTCTGTTCCGAGTTTTTCCCCTCCTTCCCTCCACCCCCTCCCCTAGATGGCAGGCATTCCCATATATATTAAATATCTTATAGTACAATCTATCTAGGTACAATATATATGTGCAGAAGCAATTTTTTTGTTGTTGTTGTTGCAAAGGAAGGATTATTTTTGGAAGGTAAAAATAATCTGGGAAGAAAAACAAAACAAAACAAACAACAAAAAAAAAAACAATGCTCACAGTTTACACTCATTTCCCAATGTTCCTTTTCTGGGTGTAGCTGATTCTGTCCATCACTGATCAATTGGAATTGGATTAGCTCTTCTGTTTGTTGAAGATATTCACTTCCATCAGAATACATCCTCATACAGTATCATTGTTGAAGTGTATAATGATCCCCTCTAGTTCTGTTCCTTTCACTCAGCATCAGTTCCTGTAAGTCTCTCCAGGCCTCTCTGAAATCATCCTGCTGATCATTTCTTACAGAACAATAATATTCCATAATATTCCATAATGTTCATATACCACAATTTATTCAGCCATTCTCCAATTGATGGGCATCCATTCAATTTCCAATTTCTAGATAATACACAAAAGGCTGCCACAAACATTTTGGCACATACAGGTCCCTTTCCCTTCTCTAGTATTTCCTTGGGATATAAGCCCAGTAGAAGCACTGCTGGGTCAAAGGGTATGCACATTTTGATAACTTTTTGGGCATAATTCCAGATTGCTCTCCAGAATGGTTGGATTCTTTCACAACTCCACCAACAATGCATCAGTGTCCCAGTTTTTCCACATCCCCTTCAACTTTCATCGTTATTTGTTCCTGTCATCTTAGCCAATCTGACAGGTGTGTAGTGGTATCTCAGAGTTGTCTTAATTTGCATTTCTTTGATCAATAGTGATTTGGAACACTCTTTCATATGAGAGGAAATAGTTTTAATTTCATCATCTGAAAATTGTCTGTTCATATCCTTTGACCATTTATCAATTGGAGAATGGCTTGATTTCTTATAAATTAAAGTCAATTCTCTGTATATTTTGGAGATCAGGCCTTTATCAGAACCTTTAACTGTAAAAATGTTTTCTCAATTTGTTACTTCCCTTTTAATCTTGTTCGCATTAGTTTTGTTTGTGCAAAAAATTTTTAATTTGGTGTAATCAAAATTTTCTATTTTGTGCTCAATAATGGTCTCTAGTTCTCCCTTGGACACAAACTCCTCCCTACTCCACAAGTCCAAGAGGTAAACCATACCATATTCCTCCAATTTATTTATGATTTCGTTCTTTATGCCTAAATCTTGGACCCATTTTGATCTTATATTAGTATGTGGTGTTAAATGTGGGTCCATGCCTAGTTTCTGCCATACTAATTTCCAGTTTTCCCAGCAGTTTTTATCAAATATTGAATTCTTATCCCAAAAGTTGGGATCTTTGGGTTTGTCAAACACTAAATTGCTATTTTTATTCACTATCTTGCCCTGTGTTCCTAACCTATCCCACTGATCAACTAGTCTATTTCTTAGCCAATACCAAATGGTTTGGTGACTGTTGCTTTATAATATAGTTCTAGATCAGATACAGGTAGACCACCTTCATTTAATTTTTTTTTCATTACTCCCCTTGAAATTCTCGACCTTTTGTTCTTCCATATGAATTCTGTTGTTATTTTTTCTAGGTCATTAAAATAGTTTCTTGGGAGTCTGATTGGTAAAGCACTAAATACATAGATTAGTTTAGGGAGTATTGTCATCTTAATTATATTCGCTCGGCCTATCCAAGAGCACTGAATGCCTTTCCAATTATTTAAATATGACTTAATTTGTTTGGCAAGTTTTTTGTAATTTTGCTCATATAATTCCTGACTTTCCTTTGGTAGATCTATTCCCAAATATTTTATACTATCGACAGTTATTTTAAATGGAATTTCTCTTTGTAGCTCTTGCTCTTGGATTGTGTTGTAATGTATAAAAATGCTGAGGATTTATGTGGATTTATTTTGTATCCTGCAATTTTGCTAAAGTTCTGAATTATTTCTAATAGCTTTTTAGCAGAGTCTTTGGGGTTCTCTAACTATACCATCATGCCATCTGCAAAGAGTGATAGTTTGATTTCCTCATTACCTACTCTAATTCCTTGAATCTCTTTCTTGGCTCTTATTGCCGAGGCTAGAGTTTCTAGTACTATATTGAATAGTAATGGTGATAGTGGGCAACCTTGTTTCACTCCTCATCTTACAGGGAAAGGTTCTAGTTTATCTCCATTACATATGATGTTTACTGACGGTTTTAAATATATGCTCATTATTTTAAGGAATAGTCCATTTAGTCCTATACTCTCAAGCGTTTTTAGTAGGAATGGATGTTGGCTTTTATCAAATGCTTTTTCTGCATCTATTGAGATGATTATATGGTTTTTATTAATTTGATTATTAATATGGTCAATTATACTAATAATTATGAACAGTTTTCCTAAGATTAAACCAGCCCTGCATTCCTGGTATAAATCCTACTTGATCATAGTGTATTATCCTGGCGATGATTTTCTGAAGTCTTTTTGCTAATATCTTATTTAAGATTTTAGCATCAATATTCATTAAGGAGATTGGTCTATAATTTTTTTTTCTCAGTTTTGGATCTACCTGGTTTAGGTATCAGTACCATGTCTGTGTCATAAAAGGAATTTGGTAGGACTCCTTCAATCCCTATTTTTTCAAATAGTTTATATAGCATTAGAGTTAGTTGTTCTTTAAATGTTTGGTAGAATTCACATGTAAATCCATCTGGTCCTGGGGATTTTTTCTTAGGGAGTTGGTTAATAGCTTGTTCTATTTCTTTTTCTGAGATGGGACTATTTAGACTACTTACTTCTTCCTCTGTTAATCTGGGCAAGCTATATTTTTGAAGGTATTCTTCCATTTCATTTAAGTTAGCGAATTTATTGGCATAAAGTTGAGCAAAGTAGCTCCTATTGTTCCAGTTTCCTCTTCATTAATGGTGAGTTCTCCCTTTTCATTTTCAAGACTAACAATTTGCTTTTTCTCTTTCCTTTTTTTAATCAGGTTTACTAAGGGTTTGTCTATTTTGTTGGTTTTTTCATAGAACCAACTCTTAGTTTTATTAATTAATTCAATAGTTTTTTTTACTTTCAATTTATTAATCTCACCTTTTATTTTTAGAATTTCAAGTTTTTTGTTTGTCTGGGGGGTTTTAATTTGTTCCTTTTCTAGCAGTTTTAGTTGTAAGCCCAATTCATTGGCCTTCTCTTTCTCTATTTTATGCAAGTAGGCCTGTAGAGATATAAAACTTCCCCTTATTACTGCTTTGGCTGTATCCCACAGATTTTGGCATGATGTCTCATTATTGTCATTTTCTTGGGTGAAGTTATTAATTATGTCTATGATTTGCTGTTTTACCCAATCATTTTTTAGTATAAGATTATTTAGTTTCCAATTATTTTTTGGTCTGTTTTCCCCTGGCTTTTTATTAAACATAATTTTGATTGCATTGTGGTCTGAAAAGGATGCATTTGCTATTTCTGCCTTACTGCATTTGATTTTGAGGTTTTTATGCCCTAGTATATGATCAATTTTTGTATAGGTTCCATGAACTGCTGAGAAGAAAGTATACTCCTTTCTGTCTCCATTTAGCTTTCGCCAAAGATCTATCATATTAAACTTTTCTAGTATTCTATTTACCTCTTTGACTTCTTTCTTATTTATTTTGTTGTTTGATTTATCTAATTCTGAGAGTGCAAGGTTGAGACCCCTACTATTATAGTTTTGCTGTCTATTTCTTCTTGCAGCTCTCTTAATTTCTCTTTTAAGAATTTAGATGCTGTACCACTTGGTGCATACATGTTTAATATTGATACTGCTTCATTATTGATGCTACCCTTTAGCAGGATATAATGCCCTTCCTTATCTCTTTTAATTAGATCAATTTTTGTTTTTGCTTGATCTGAGATGAGGATGGCTACTCCTGCTTTTTTGGCTTTGTTTGAAGCACAGTAGATTCTGGAGCCCCTTTGTCTTGCAGGTGCAGGACCTTCTTGAAATCTCTTCTGATAGTCTACCTCCTTTCCTGACTTCCTGCTTGAGACTTGAGCTGCTGGATTCCCATTTTTTCTGGATGACAGTGGCCCAATCCTCAGTAGTAACACAGAATGGCAATGAACAGGACATGTGTAACCAACCGTCTTCCCTTGACAAACAGAGCTGCAGGTACCTTTGTGTGAGTTCCCATTTTATGATTTTCTGTCCCTCAGTTGGGTCTTGAGGTTGAGGTGAGCATCCCTGTTAGGTGCCTTTTGCCCCTGACAAGGTGCTCCAGAATATATTACCTAGAGTATTTGGGGCCACAACCTCCCTCTGTGTTAATGAAAACAGAGAAGTTGTCAAGTTGTCTGTCATTCAGGTATTATCTGAATTGGGGAGAGTCTTCAGTCTTTGGAAACTTCAACCAATCCTGTTGGTGGAAGAGAGGAAGTTTTGAAGCCCCTCTGTCTTGCAGGTGAACCTCTGGATGTGACCTCTGACAGTCCCTCCTTTGCTGACTTGCTGCTTGAGGTTTGAGCTACTGGCATCCCATTTTTCTTGGTTGCCAGAAGCCAAACCTCAGTAGCCAGTCAGAACCCCAACACCCAGGACACATGTCAGCATCCGCCTCCCCTGAGCAAGCACAGCTGGAGGAGCCTTTGGGTGAGTCTCCACCTTTGCATTTTCTGACCCTTAGTTGAGGCTTCAGCTTGAAGTGAACAGCTGTGTTCGATGTTCTGTGCCCCTGACAAGGTGCTCCAGGAATATGTTACCTATAGTATTTTGGGCGACAACTTCTCTCTGTGTTTATGAAAACAGAAAAGTTGTCAAATTGTCCATGATTTAAGTGTCATCTGGATCAGGGACTGCTTTCAGTCCTTGGAATCCTCAACCAATCCTGTTGGTGGAAGAGAGGAAGTTTTGTATCCCCTCTGTCTTGCAGGTGAACCTCTGGATGTGACCTCTGACAGTCCCTCCTTTGCTGACTTGCTGCTTGAGGTTTGAGCTACTGGCATCCCATTTTTCTTGGTTGCCAGAAGCCAAACCTCAGTAGCCAGTCAGAACCCCAACACACAAGGCACATGTCAGCATCTGCCTCCCTTGAGCGAGCACAGCTGGAGGAGCCTTTGGGTGAGTCGCCATCTTTGGATTTTCTGTCCCTCAGTTGACGTTTCAGCTTGAGGTGGGCAACTGTGTTCGATGTTCTGTGTCCCTTACACGGGGCTCCAGAATAGGTTACCTATAGTTTTTAGGGCCACAGCCTCTCTCTGTGCTAGTGAAAACAGAGAAGTTGTCAAGTTGTCTGTCATTTAGGTGTCATCTGGATTGGGGAGAGCCTTCAATCCTTGGAATCCTCAACCAGTCCCATTAGTGGAGGATAGCAAGTTTGGGAGCCCCTCTCTTGCAGGTGAACATCTGGTTGTGGCCTCTGACAGTCCATCTTTGTTGACTTGCTGTTTGACAGTTGAGCTACTGGCTTCTCATTTTTCTTGATAGCCAGAAGCCAAACCTCAGTAGCCAGTCAGAACCCCAACACACAAGGCACATGTCAGCATCTGCCTCCCTTGAGCGAGCACAGCTGGAGGAGCCTTTGGGTGAGTCGCCATCTTTGGATTTTCTGTCCCTCAGTTGACGTTTCAGCTTGAGGTGGGCAACTGTGTTCGATGTTCTGTGTCCCTTACACGGGGCTCCAGAATAGGTTACCTATAGTTTTTAGGGCCACAGCCTCTCTCTGTGCTAGTGAAAACAGAGAAGTTGTCAAGTTGTCTGTCATTTAGGTGTCATCTGGATTGGGGAGAGCCTTCAATCCTTGGAATCCTCAACCAGTCCCATTAGTGGAGGATAGCAAGTTTGGGAGCCCCTCTCTTGCAGGTGAACATCTGGTTGTGGCCTCTGACAGTCCATCTTTGTTGACTTGCTGTTTGACAGTTGAGCTACTGGCTTCTCATTTTTCTTGATAGCCAGAAGCCAAACCTCAGTAGCCAGTCAGAACCCCAACACACAGGGCACATGTCAGCATCTTCCTCCCCTGAGCAAGCACAGCTGGAGGAGACTTTGGGTGAGTCGCCATCTTTGCATTTTCTGTCCCTCAGTTTGGGCTTCAGCTTGAGATGGGCAGCTGTGTTTGATGTTCTGTGCCCCTGACAAGGTTCTCCGGGAATATGTTATGTAGAGTGTTCGGGGCTACAATCTACCCTTGTTTATGAAAACAAAGAACGTCTCAAGTTGTCCATGATTTAGGTGTCATCTGAATTGGGGAGAGTCTTCAATCTTTGGAATCCTCAACCAATCCTGTTGGTGGAAGACAGGAAGCCTTGGAGCCCCTCTGTCTTACAGGTGAACCTCTGGATGTGACCTCTGACAGTCCCTCCTTTGCTGACTTGCTGCTTGAGGTTTGAGCTACTGGCATCCCATTTTTCCTGGTTGCCAGAAGCCAAACCTCAGTAGCCAGTCAGAACCCCAGTGCCCAGGACACATGTCAGCATCTGCCTCCCCCGAGCAAGCACAGCTGGGGGAGCCTTTGGGTGAGTAGCCATCTTTGCATTTTCTGTCCCTCAGTTTGGGCTTCAGCTTGAGATGGGCAGCTGTGTTTGATGTTCTGTGCCCCTGACAAGGTTCTCCAGAATATGTTTCTAGAGTATTTGGGGCTACAATCTACCTTTGTTTTTGTTGTCTGTGGGTTTGGGTGCTGTCTGAATTGGGGCGTACCTTGAATCCTTCAGGTCCTTAGCCCTGAGTTGGGATGGAGCATTGAAGCGCCATTTTCTTGCAGGTGCAGGCCTTTCTTGAAATCACCTCTGGCATTCCATCCTTTCCTGACCTTCTGCTTAAGGGTTGATTTGCTAGAATCCCGTTTTTCTTGGGTCCTTGCAAAGTCCTTAGTGTTAAGTCCAGATGGCTACACACTGTACACCTACACTATCCACTTCTCTCTGGGCAAGCAGGGCTGGAGGAGCCTTAGAGTGAATGGCCTTTTAGTGGTTTTCTGACCCTCACTTGAGGCTTGATCTGCACTGAAAGGTCATTTTGGATGTCCTGTGCCTCTGTCACCTGGCTGCCTTGACTATTTTGGAGCCACAGCCCCTCTTTGTGTTTACAGAAACAGAAGTTTGCCTCTTGTCTATTAATTTGGAAGTCTCCTGGATAGGGGAAATACCTTGTGTCCTTCAGTTCCCTTCAGGTTGCTTGAATAGAACATTGGAGCCCCTTACCTTGTAGGTGCCAGGCTGTCTGGATCCCTCCTTTCCTGACTTCCTTCTTAAGGGTTCTGCTGGATTCCTATGTTTTCTTGGTTGCTAGTTGATCAATCCTTAGTAGTAAGTGAGGATGGCCACGAATGGGACACCTACACTCTCCACCTCCCTCTGGACAAGCAGAGCTGGAGGAGTCTTTGGTTGAGTGGCCATTTTAACATTTTCTGTCTCTGGATTTTCTTTCATCTGACATCTGTGCTCAGCTTTCCCTTATTTTTTTTTTCATTCTTTTAGGGTAAAGAGCAGCCATCTAGGCCTATAGCCAGTTCATTTAACTATTTCTGGCTGAGCAGTCTGGCAAGTTATCAGATAGATTTAGATGTAGCGAGACTCCTTGCCTTGACTATTTAGGGGCCAAATCTTCTTTGTGTTTGTGAAACCACAGAAGCTGGTGAGTTTTCTATGGATTTGGGTGTCTTCTGGATTTGGAATTATCTTGAGTCCTTCAGGTGCTTAGCCCCAGGTTGGTGGGATGGAGCATTGGAGCCCCTTTGTTTTGCAGGTGCAGGGGCCTCTTGATGTCACCTCTGACAGTCCCTCCTTTCCTGACTTCCTGCTTTAGGGTTGAGCTGCTGGATTCCCATTTTCCTTAGTAGCCAGAGGCCCAATACTTAGTAGTAAGTCAGGATGGCAATGAACTGTGACACCTACACCATCCACCTCCCTTCTGGGCAAGTAGACCCTGGTAAAGGAGCCTTGGGGTGAGCAGCCATTTAGGGTTTTCTTTCCCTCACTTGGGGCTCTTGTTTTGAGCTAGAGCGTTGCTTTCATTCCATCAGCCTGTCTTCAGAGGCTTGGTTTCATGTGGTTTTGGAGGGAAACTGGGAGAAGTGGAGTAGCTTCCTGGTTTCCCTCTGCCTTCTTGCTTCCACCCCCCAAAAGTGTCTTATCTCTTTCCTTAACTCTCCTAGGATTTTTTGTTGGATGTGCGTCCAATTAACATTGTTCTTTGTTGTTTTACCCTCATTTTTCAGTGTATTTCTTCAGTCTGAGCTTGATGTTAAAGTTGTTCATCATCTGTTTATCATCACAAGCTTTTGGCTTTTTTTTGTTTCTGTCTTTAGAGCTTGTCCTGGGGCTCTGCAAGTTTTTCATGCCTCCAAGGTAATGTTATCCTGGTTGAGATGTCATCACTATTCTCCTAGTATTTATATAGGAAAGGCCCCTGTTCCCCTGCAGCTACAAGCACAAGTGCTTTCTTTGCCTAGGAATTGTGACCAGGACCCCTGCTGTCTTGTGACTGACCCCCCCAGCACCCCTCTCCATCCTAGAACTTTTAGGCCTCACTGAATATAAGTAATAGTCTTGCTAATCAGTGCCACTTGTACCCAGTGCCAGTAGAAGGATCCCTTATCATTTTTTTTTCTGATCAGTTACCTGACTCCCTTACTCTCTATGGGCTGAGAGCTACCAGTACTGCTGTGGCAGCTGCCACTTGGGTGGGCTTTGGATAGGCTAACTGCCTCAGTTTTCTTAGGCTGGAAAAATGTCTCACCCCAATCTTTTGTCATCTATGACCCTTCAAAATTTGATTTGAGATGTTATTTTAAAGGGTTTTGGAAAGGAATATATAGAGAATTCGGCTGGATTTTCTTTCATCTGACATCTGTGCTCAGCTTTCCCTTAATTTTTTTCATTCTTTTAGGGTAAAGAGCAGTCATCTAGGCCTATAGCCAGTTCATTTAACTATTTCTGGCTGAGCAGGCTGGCAAGTTATCAGATAGATTTAGATGTAGCGAGACTCCTTGTCCCATCTCCCTAGGAGAGAGGGGGCATACACTTCCAATCCATAGAGTAGCTACTATGTTCCAGGTACTATGCTGGATGATTTTTACAAACGTGTTCTCGTTTGATCCTCACAACCACTCTGAGCAGTAGGTGCTGTTATGATCCCTATTTTACATTTGTGAGAACTCGGGATGAAGTGACTTGCCCAAGAACATAACAGCTAGGAAATGACTGAGGTCTGATTTGAATCCAGCTCCTCCTGACTTGAGGTCACACAGGTTTTTTCCTATGGGCTACCTTGCTGCCTCCTGCCACTTTCCTATCATACAGTATCCCTTCCTGCTCTGTCAGTTGTAACCACCAGTCTGACAATTGAATAGACACTATTTTGTATGGTTCATTTGTCATCTTTTCTGGATTTTGCCTCCCTCACTAGAGATGATGTTCGTGGAGACCAAGATTGTCATCTGCAGGCAAGTGTAGCAGTTTCAACGTTGAGGCCAAGACCATTGAGACATCAACAGAATCTACACCCCATACAACCCCATACAACCACCATAAATGTGGTTCAACTTTCTCATCATTACAGGCTCTTCTCAACCGTTCCTCATGAAAAAGAGTCAATCAAGAACATTGGGTAACACCATAGTTTTAGGACAATGGCCCCTGTTACTTTAGGACATGCCAGAATTTGAGGCTTCTATATGAAAGTAGTCAGGGAAGAGAGCATTAATTCAAGTATTTCAATGGCAGACTGTCAGTGGCTAGGCTAGGTCCATCCAAGTATGTCGATTCTTAGATCTTCCACCATTGAGACTATGGGAATCCCAGTCCTTGATGGTACTAGTGAAGTTGGGAGAAGTTGGGGAACTTATTATGGTGGAGAATTAGTACTCTCTGGGTCCTTGTGGCCATACAATTTAATAAACAGTGCCCCCGTCTCTACCTTCCTAAGCAGAGACCTACCACAGGAGCAGACTCTATGACAATGATGCTACTAGAAGAGTTGGAAGATGCTAGAGAAGTTATTCTGGTAGAGAATTGGTACTATCTGGGAACTTGTTACCACAGAATTTATCAAATATTCTTATTGTCCCTTTGGGCCCAACCTTACCTCCCTGAGCACATACGTACCACAGAAGCAGACTGTACCACAAGGATGGTATTACTAGAGCTGGAAAAAGTTAGAGAACTTAATTCTTGAAGAGAATTGGTACATTGTCCCACCTTCCTGAGCAGATGTTCCTTCCGAGGAGACTTTATAACAATGATGATACTACTGAAATTAAAAGGAGCTAGAGAGCTTACTATTCGGGAGAACTGGGTACCGTCTGCGTCCTTGTCTTCTCTTTGAGCCTATTTTCCTGAATATATACCTGCCATTGGAGGAGACTGTATAACAATGATAACAAGTTCAAAGAAGCTAGAGAACTTATTCTCATGGAGAATTGGTACCGTCTGGGTCCTCTGACCTCATAGTTTATTATATATTGTCTTCTCTTTGGGCCCAGCTCCAACTTCCAGAGCAGAACCCTGCCACAGGAGCAGACTATACTACAATGATGGTACTACTAGAGTTGGAAGAAGCTAGAAAAAAATTGTGGTCTAGATTCCTGTTTCTTGGACTCAGTTATATAATATTGTGGACATCGCTATCAGTCCTCCCCCTTCTGACAACCTGCTCCCTCTTGTCCCTCCCATTATGCTATTTGACCCAGAAAAGGCTTCAGTGAGCCAGTTTTGTTCAGCCTTTCTTCCATATGAAGGTGAGCCCCATCCAGAGGAGGTGATGGCTTTAGTTAGAGTGAAATTTTGTGATGGGACAATGCTAAAATTTTTAAAAACTTACTTCTAAAGCAACATAAGTGCATCATTGTTTCAGAAACTTAGCTTTATAAGGCTCAATTATTTCCAGTTATTTTATGTTATTTGAGAATGTTACCCACATTTCCAAACAAAAATGATGCTAAAATGTTTCTTTAAATATGTTTTTAAATTTATAGTTTCCTTCATTTATAATGTATCCCTCACTCTCGCCATTTATATCACAAATAAAAATATTCTAGCAAAAACTAATTTTTCCACCTCAACCATGTTGCATAATTTACTTCTCGGCCTTTTGAGCTCCTTACATCTCTGCCATGAGGTGAGTGATAGCTTTCATCTTCAATTTTTTGGATTAGGAATTGGTCATTAAATTGATCAGAGTTTTAATGTCTTGAAACGTTGTTTTTCTGTATAACATTAAACAAATTGATTTATTTCTGCCCATTTTGTAGCAGTTCATAAAAATCTTATCTGTTTCTTTGGAAATTCCTTTTCTTAATTTCTCCTGACAGAATAATTATCCATTACATTCACATAATAAAATTTTGTTAGCCATATACAGTTTGATAAGTTTTTGGGCATAGTTCCAGATTGCTCTCCAAAATGGCCTGATTCTTTCACAACTCCACCAACAATGTAGTAGTGTCCCAGTTTTTCCACATCCCCTCCAACATTCATCATTATTTGTTCCTGTCATCTTAGCCAATCTGACAGGCATGTAGTGATATCTCAGAGTTGTCTTAATTTGCATTTCTCTGATCAGTAGTGATTTGGAACATATAGTGTACTTGTGTGTATGTGTGTGTGTATACATATAGATATATATATGTAGATAGATAGATGGATAGATAGATAGATAGATAGATAGATAGATAGATAGATAGATAGATATAGAGATAGATAGACAAAGAGAGAGAGAGAGAGAGCACTGCATCTTAGTTTCCAATCTAGTTACAGGTTCTTTAACTCTTGCCTTTGATTTCTTTTAGCTTTATACATGATCTAGAAATGGGATAGCTGAGTCAAAGTGTATGCAGTTCAGTAACTTTGGGGGCATAGTTGTAATTTTTTTTTAAACAGATCAATTCTGAACTCTGTCAGTGATTTAATGTGCCAGTTTACCAGAGCCCTTCCACTGTTCTCTTTCCTCATCTCTGCCAGTCCATGAATGAGGTAGAACATCAGGATTGCTTGACTTTACATTTCTCTGATCGTGATTTGGAGCACTTTTTTCATAATGTTGCTGAAAACTCGGATTTCTTCCCCTTCAACTTTGCTGTTTTTAATCCTTTGACCAGTTTATCTATTGGGCAATTCTTCTTAGTTTTATAAATTTGAATTAGTTCCATAAATATCCTGAATGAGACCTTATTAGAGATATGTACTGCAAAGATTTTTTTTCCAGTTACCCATTTAGTTTTTCAGTTTAACTACGTTAGATTTGTTTATGCACAGACTATTAATTTTATATAGTAAAAATTATTTAATTTATCTTGTCTGATTGTTGGTTGCTTCTTTTGTTATAAACTTTTAATATAGCTCTTTTTAAGGAAGAAATTGTCTGGTGCTATTCACAAATTGTAAGTATATGGGCTTCCTGGAAACATAGCTTCAGTTAAAATGGAGTCATCTGAACCTTAAAATTCTTTAGCCTTGTTTTAGGTAAAGTCAATAAGCAATTTTTAAGCATTTTCTATGGGCTAGGCAGTGTGCTAAGTAATTTACTGTAATAATGCTGATTTATGTAACACTAATTTTTACAAACTTTTTGTAAATTTTCACTGCAAATTAAATGGTGAGTTCTTAAGCAGGTTAGAGTTGGCTCCAATAGACCCTCTGTCTTAAGGTAGATGTTTCTCTATGTTTCCCTTGTACTAGTCTCCTATTTCCCTTGATTTTGTGTATTTCTGTACCAAACTCTTTATGTGTATGTGGTGTCTCTTTGTGAAATTATATTCAGTCTTAATCTGATTGATACAAAAATTAAAATTATGGATTATCTATTTAATCCAATCCCTTCTTTCATTCTATGAACTCTTCATTTGGTCCACCTCTATCATTTTACAGTGAATTCCCTTCCCTGCTTTTTCTTTTTCTCCCCAGTTTTGTCCTTATCCCTCCTGTCTTTGTCTTCTAACATCACTGAAACGGAAGAAAACTGACCACAGATCCCTTTTTATTTTTTTTTTCTTTCTCTGTGTTCCTTATAAGTATTAGGCTTCTGAAAAGATGTTTCTTATCTCCGAACTAACAAACAATTCATTCTCCCCATCCAATTATACAAATATATGTACCATTTTATGTTTCTCTCAGCCCTTGTATTATTTCCAGATGTTTCTTCATGTCTTTTCATCATTAATGGATGGAAGTCCCCTGTTTTCCCTTTATACTTTGTTTTTGTCGGCTAGGTTATCCTTGGTTGTAAACTTTTGTCCCTTGCCTTTTGACACATCATATTTGAAGCCTTCTTTTAATTTAGTTTTGTCTAATCCTTTTTGTGATTCCTTTGTACTTTGAACTCTTCTTGGCTGCTTGGAGTATTTGTTCTTTCACTTGGAAGCTCTAGAATTTGTCTACTATGTTTCTGGAAGTTTTCGGTTTGGGTTTTTTTTTTTCTTTTTCTGGAGGTGACTGATTTATTCTTTTTATTTTTACTTTGCCCTCTCTTTTTCTAAGGCTTTTAGATACTTTTCATTTATAATTTCCTGAAATACAACATTCAGCTTATTTTTTAGATCAAATTTTTCAGTTAGTCTGATAATTTTTATTGTCTTTTCTTGACTTGTAGGTCAATTGGTTTTATATTTCTTAAATTTTTCTTCTGTTTTTTTTTTCTTAGTTTTGTTTCACTATTTCTTCTATTGTTGAGTCATAGTTTTCTGTCTGACCCACTCTAATTCTCAGGGGATTTAATTCTTGATTGAGGTTTTCCAACATCTGTTTTAAGGTATCAGTTTCCCTCGCCATTCTTCCCTAATGTTTCCATTCTGTATCTCATTTCTTTTCTTCCGGAAATTCCTGTAGTCCCTGTGGCTGTGTGCCTGGACTTATGGGGTTCCTATCTTTGGGGGTTTTCTCCCCCCAGTATCTCTCATGGTGGTCAGAGTTTTCCTTCATTTGTTTTTGGGATGGAGAGAAAGGGGAAAAGGGTGATTGGATTAAGCTCCATAACTGACTCACTGTTGTGGTTAAAGCTGCCCAGTGCTGAGTATAGTGGGCCAGACTAAGGCCCACTTCAAGGGACTCCAGGGCTTCTCTAATAGCTTGTTTAGGAGCTCCAGCCTGTTACCAGTGGTATCTGGGGTCATCACCTCTGCTGCTGGGTTCCCACCCCATTCAGGGACTAATCAGGCTAGATTTTGCCCATGGCTTTCCTCCTGTAGCTAGACCTTCCTTTCTGAAGAAATCCTTGATGTTGATTTATTTGCTTGGCTAGGAATGAGTCCAGGTGCTTTTGGGACTAGGCCAATCTCAGGCTCTTATTTCCCAGAGTGCTGCTGGCCTGCTGCATGCCCTAAGGCAACATTCTCCAGAGCAGGACTTAAGCAGTCAGACATGGATTTGGGAAAGGCTCAGCTCCTTCCTGGCTTAGGCAGGGAGTGCCCTGCTGTATTTGCCTTTGGCTCTGTCTGGTGAAGGCTCTGGTGTGACTGGGTTTAGGTATTCTGGAACTCAGACAGGAATTGTTAGAATTATTCTGAAGGCTGTGGGAGGAGCTGCTACTTGCTTTGGCTTGTCTATCCCAGGATCTCCACAAGACTCTGGGGTTCTTGCTGTGGAGACATGAAGTGGAGTAGGGCTAATTTAGAAATGATTCTTTCTATGGTCTAATAAAGTGATGCATTCCTATGTCCCAATCGAGTGTTTGGGGGTATTTGAGGGGGATCTGGGATCCTATGTATGTTATGTATGCGTTTTTTCCCACAATCCCATAGAAGTTGGTGATAATAAAATATCAGACGTGAAGTTGTGGGTCATTCCAAGTCTCATGTTCACTTAGTAGCTTTCTTGCATCATCTTAGGAACTAGAAGTCCCGGGAGGAATAAGTTCTATTTCTATGAAATGCAAAGCATTGGGCCAGACTGAAGCCAGATATCTAGTCTTAATGAGTAGTCCAGCTAATTGAGGACTGAATCAGTTGTTTCAATTATTTGGGTCAAGCTATGATCTCTCATGATCCTGCTGATATTTAATGATCATAACGTGTGAAATAATATAATTTGCACAGGTGACCTAACTGGTAACCATCCTGCAATCCCTTAGTCTAGATAATTGTGCAGCTCCAAATCAGGAAGGTTAAGAGAAGACTGGAGAAATTTGTTGTTTCTGCAAGTTTTGCAAATTGCAGCTATTTTTATTTTGTGACTCAATTAATTACCCAGAATCCAAGAAAGTTGCAGCTTCACTGATCTTTGCCAGATTCCAAAATGAGATTTGTAGGTGCTCAATTCAGAAAGTTTCGTTCGTCTATGGGAAAACAATGCATTTTCTTTTGTGCTGTTAAGCTGAGCTTTGAAATGTTGGAGATGTTTCAGTTCTATCTGCCTCTGCACGACCCCATTTGGGATTTTCTTGGTAAAGATACTGCAGCACTTTGCCATTTTCTTCCCCTGCTTATTTTATAGATGGAGGTATTGAAGCAAACAGGGTAAAGTGACTTGTCCAGCGGGTAAGTATCTGAGACCAGAGTTGAACTCGGGAAGATGAGTCCTGGGACTCCATCCACTATGCCGCCTAGATTTCTCACTCTAAATATAGCCAGGGTTCTAGATTACATTACTATCCAGGAGTGGCAGATTTCTCACTCTAAATATAGCCAGGGTTCTAGATTACATTACTATCCAGGAGTGGCAGATTTCTCACTCTAAATATGGCCAGGGTTCTAGGTTACATTACTATCCAGGAGTGGCAGATTTCTCGCTCTAAATATGGCCAGGGTTCTAGATTACATTACTATCCAGGAATGGCAGGTTTCTCACTCTAAATATAGCCAGGGTTCTAGATTATATTACTATCCAGGAATGGCAGGTTTCTCACTCTAAATATAGCCAGGGTTCTAGATTACATTACTATCCAGGAGTGGCAGATTTCTCGCTCTAAATATAGCCAGGGTTCTAGATTACATTACTATCCAGGAATGGCAGGTTTCTCACTCTAAATATAGCCAGGGTTCTAGATTATATTACTATCCAGGAATGGCAGGTTTCTCACTCTAAATATAGCCAGGGTTCTAGATTACATTACTATCCAGGAGTGGCAGATTTCTCGCTCTAAATATAGCCAGGGTTCTAGATTACATTACTATCCAGGAATGGCAGATTTCTTGGGTTCTAGATTACATTACTATCCAGGAATGGCAGATTTCTTGGGTTCTAGATTACATTACTATCCAGGAATGGCAGGTTTTAACTTAAGCAAGCTTATATTCAGGATCATATCTAAGCTTATATGTTGCTTATATCAGTTCTACTGATTTGTAAACACGTATTAGAAAATACTTTGCTTTGAAGTGTGTAATTGAATATAAAACCTGTTAATGGTGTGGTATCAGGCTAAGTGCTGGCCAAAGTGAAAGCTACAATGCTCAGGATTATATGCCACAGTAGCTGAGAGATTCTCATCCTTGCATAGAACTGTTATTTTGAGTCTTCATTAAATGTCCACTATGGTTTGTAATGACCAAAGTCCAGTATGGGGACATTTTGCTGTTATCATCAGACAAAACTGCTTATTTCCTGGATGCTCATCTTTCAATTTAGAACTGTAGCATTTTGATATTGATTTTGATATACTTGATATTGATTTCCTAGGGTTTTAAGAAAAAAAATTAAGGAAAATAGCAAGAGATGTTGCCAGGACAGTGTTTGTGAAACAGAGAGCACTGTAAGGCACTGAAACACTGTGAACTGCCCAGGGCCACACAAGTCTTGTGTCAGAGGGTCCCTACCTCCAAGACTAGCTCTCTATCTACTGCTTCAGCAGTTATTTAGTAGAAAGAAAACCCATGGCATATATTTTTCATATGTATTGATATTGGTTAGCCCCCTGAGAGGATCTTGGCAAAGTTACATAGAAATGAGCAGGCATGAAGAAGTAGCCATCAGCACTGTTGGAGGAAATGCCTACTGTGTCGAGTCCCGCCCCCATCCATCAGGATATAGATAATGTTGCCATTGAGCTCATGGTATAGTGCAGGAGTGCTAGGCCTGGAAGGCTCCTCAGAGACTGTCTGGTCCAACCTGCTCATTTTCACAGATGGGGAAACTGGAGCTTCCTATTGGGAGACGGCAGCAGTCCTGGGCCTAAGATTGCTGCTCTGCCACTTTATTTCCATCAGGCCTTATGGGAAGAGGTGTGTCGGGGCACATAGTCCCATGGAGTCTAACACTGACTGACCTTTGCACTCCTCCCAAAGAGTGTTCTGCCATGTCATGTCAGTAACTATTTCAGAGCCCATCTGCTATTCCTTTCATTGTTCCCACAATAGAAATTGGAGAATACACTTTTGGGGGGGGGAATATATTGGCTGATTCTTTCCACATTCAAAATCTCTTTTGGTAGCTTCTGATGCTGAAAACATATGACTTGAGAAGGCAGTATATAGTCCAGTGAAAATGGTGCTGCATTCTGAGAAGAGAACTTGGGTTCTCCTTTTTTTTAATAAGCTTTACTGCTTATTCCCCTTTTTTCTGAACCTCAGGTAGCTTCTGATGATGAAAACATCTGACTTGAGAAGGCAGTATATAGTCCAGTGAAAACGGTGCTGCATTCTGAGAAGAGAACTTGGGTTCTCCCTTTTTTTTAATAAGCTTTACTGCTTATTCCCCTTTTTTCTGAACCTCAGTTAGCTCTTTTGTAAAATGAGGCTTTAAAGATTCCTTTCAGGTCTTGATTCGTGATCCTCAGAGAGCTTTCTGAGGACAGAGACTATTCATTTTTGGTTTTGTATCTTCAATGCATACAGTAAGTTCAATCTTGTGGTGTTTCCCTGGAGAACTTGAGTAAAATACTGACAAATCATAAACCAAGAAAATGAGGGGCAATGTGGTGTAGTGGGTTCAAATCCAGCTATGTAACCATGGGCTAATTACCTAACCACTTTAAGCCTCACGCAACTATCTGAAATTACAAATCAGAGCTGGATTGCGATCTGCCTCAGAGGAGAGTTCCCATCCAATAAAATCACAAGTCCTTGAGATATTGACATGTCCAGAAGACTGGAATTGATTTCTCTCTTTTACCGATTTGCATAACGAGCCGATCTTTTTACATTCTTTAGAACAAGAAATTTCACTCACAGTGTCTTTAGGAAAACTTACCAGAAGCGACAACAGGGTTTGTCAGAGAGTCATGGACTGTCTTTCTCTGTATTTACATTTCTAATACTTAGCACAGTCCCTGGCACATAGTAAGAAGTTAATAAATGCTTCCTGGCTACATCCAGTCATATTTCCAAGGTAATTCGGTTCCCCACGTGAGTCCTGCTATACCTTTCCCTGGATCCCACAGGATTGTGCCTACAATGGCATTTTAAAAGACAAAGAAATAGGGAGAGTTAGAAAGGGATTAAAGTTGAGCCAGAGATCTACAAAAATAAGTTCTCATAATTTTAAAAATTTTCTTCTGGATCCAGATATTCCCATTATCTCT
Organism: Sminthopsis crassicaudata; assembly: GCF_048593235.1. Classification (NCBI taxonomy): domain Eukaryota; kingdom Metazoa; phylum Chordata; class Mammalia; order Dasyuromorphia; family Dasyuridae; genus Sminthopsis; species Sminthopsis crassicaudata. Next base: position 8,382,716 of record NC_133623.1, on the reverse strand, counting down.
ACAAGTGCACATGTTTTGGGGGAGGAATGCTATGTCCCTTCCATGGGAGCTAACTCTGCCTTCCAGACAATTCCCGCTCCCTCCTCCAATGTTTATTTTAAAACAGTCCATCCAGTCAAGTCATCTTGTGATTGGCTGCCTGTGAGCCCTGTAGGAAAGATAAATAGACTGACATGACAGACTGAATGTACATTGTGGGCTGGTGAGAGTTAAAAGCTTCCAGGAGAAATCTGAATCCTAGGAGAGCTGGGATATTGCAGCAGCTGCCGCGAAAGCAAAGGCAAAATTGAGGCCAAAGAAAGAATGCTACTTTCTCTCCTCATTAATATTAAAAAGCGTGTTTTCGAAATGAGTGACAGCAAGAAGAGAACCAGATCTCCATGTTGTTTCTGATCTCATCTCCCCACCAAAATGGTCCATGACATCGTTTATTATGCTGTTTGGTTATCCATCATGAAAATCCATTCAATCAAACATATTTAACCAGTTCAGTGGTCAGAAAGATCCTTGAATACAGAAGAGGAAACTAATTCTGCAAAATGAGAGATAGGTCTGAAAATCAAGAGAAAACTTGAAAAAGAAAAAAAAGAAGATAAAAGAATTCTCTGTCTGAGCCTTTCTCCACGTATCCTGAAAGTACAGTTTATGATACAAAGGGAGACTGAGTCGCATCCTTTTCCTTTGGTTCTGCCCTTCCACTGATGCTCGTGGGCTGCATGAACCTCAGGAAAATATCACAAAAATCACATGGTCCTTGTTATTCTTAAAGTAATAGATGACAGGTCTGAACCTTTAAAAACCCTTCTAAAAGGGCAGGATCATGCTCTGAATTGCACGTCCCCTCCCCCAGTCACAAATGTCACAGAGAAACCTCACCAGGCTCTTGGATGGATCCTTTGATGCAATAAGCATATATGTGATTGAAAAATTGGCTATACCTTTGGTAGACTGTATCTCATCTAAACTATTCTAACTCAACACATAGAATGGTACTTTTCAACATGGTATTCCATACATAGGAGGCACTGAATGAACTTTTGAAATTTGTTTCTGTTTTTTTTCAGAACTCCCAATGACGACTCCAGTATCTTCCAATGAACCAATCACAAGCTAGATAAGTACAAACATGGGGGTTTAGTCGAGTCTGGTTGGCATCATGGGCTACACTCATGAATTCATTTGACCATTTAGGTCTCTTCTCCACCCCCTAACACTCCCACCCTGACCTAGATCAACTCATCATTTTAGAGCTACGTTAGTTGAACCCATCCAAAATCATATTCTCAGGAAACTAAAGAGGTGAAATCAAATCAAGTTCTAAATCGAAATCCAGGGCTCTTCTCGCTGTACTACTTTGCCTTTCCAGGAATAAGCCTAGTCTAATCAGTATTCATTGGAGTGGCTGCCCACTTGTAGATATTGGAAGAGGGTCCCTTGGTCAGATGGCCCATGAGGCCCTGTTAACTAAGGTTTAGGAATTCTCTGAAAGTAACACATATACCAACCATATTTATAAATAACCACTGACTTCTTCATTTTAAATCAGTTTCCCCCTCTCATCCATAAAATAAACACCAGCTCATACCAGTCTGCCTCAAGTAATAATTTTTTATAGAAGTTTTACATATAATAGACACTCAGTAGAAATGTCAATAATTCATGTCATTCACTTTCCAAGATTTCTTTGAACTCTTCCTACTTCCCTCTTTCTTGCTTGCTTTTCCTCCCTCTTCTCCCTTCCTTTCCTATTTCTTTGTTTCTCTCCATTTTTCCTTATGAATATTTTTTATTTAGATATATTTTTTCTTATTGTTAGTAATCTCTTTCTGGTACAAACTCAATAGTGGGGATGACTAGGGCAAAAAGCATGAAAAATGTGCCTCTGCTTTAATTATTCCAAATCATTATCCACAATGGTTAGACTAATTTACAGTTCCACTAGAAGTGAATTAATGGGCTTATTTCTCCACATACCTTCCAATTTTGAATTTTCTCTATTTTACTGTCTTGACCAATTTGATGAGTGAAGCAATAGCTCAGATTTTTACTGCTGATGATTTAGTAATTTTGAATACTTTAATATCATCTGTATTATTATTATTATTATTATTATTATTATTTTTTTTTTTTTTTTTTTTTTGCTGAGACAACTGGGGTTAAGTGACTTGCCCAGAGTCACACAGCTAGGAAGTGTTAAGTGTCTGAGACCAGATTTGAATCAGGGCTGGTGCTCTATTGTGCCACCTAGCAGCCCCCATATTGTTTATTTTTAAAACTGGGGAATGGCATAGCTTCATGTCAATTCTCTATAGATTTTTAAAGATAGATCTTCAGGGATATTTTGTGCAAAGATTTGCAAAGTTTGCTTTTGCCTTAAGTAGTCATAGTAGTCTACTTTGTCTCTTCTAATACTCTCTGTGTCATGGTTGGTTGCAAATTCATCACCTAAAAATCATCATGCGTGAAAGAGCACTTTCTATTCCAGGGGTCCTCAAACTACGGCCCATGGGCCAGATGCAGCCCACTGAGGACGTTTATGCGGCCCGCCGGGTTATGGCAAAATCAGACCAGAAGTAACGTTCGACCTAAACTCGTGTTAGCAATGCACACTTCCGGCACTGGGCTGAGGCGGCAGAGACAGAGTGTGAGGTGATAACGAGGTGAGGTGAGTTCCCAGGCCAGGGGTGTGGAGAAGGGAGAGAGATGCAGAAGATGGAGAACTGACAGCCCGCAGCCTTGTAAAGTGACGGAAGCCACCACAACAGGCAGGAGGGAGGGATGTACAGTGCATGCTGTGCATTATACTGTAATGACAATGTAACGGCTTCCTCTGTAGCGCATGTTGCAATACTGACTGCTATTGTCGCCCAGAGTGAGGCTCCTAGTACCAGGCCGTGGCCCTGTATCCATGGTGACCTCTGGCTGTTGTGGTCATCAGTTTTATCATTGTGTATATGTTCTGTAGTTTCATAAAGAGATGGAATATTGCTAACATGTCATCACCTTATAATCACTGGGGGTCTGACCTTAGTGCCCCCCCACTTATCCTGAGTATGAGGGGGCGCAGAGCTGGTGTACTGCTTCATCCCCCTCCAGATTCTTAAGGTCCCCATATACCTGTGCAGCTTCAAGTCACATGATGACCTCCCCTGGAAGCCCCAATGTACGATTTGTCACTGAAGCTCATTCTGCACATACAATATACCACGCAGTTATATACATATATGCACAGTCTTGCCTGTGATTATGATAAATTACAAGTGCAGCACGTACGATCATGCAGCGCTGGATCATGAGAATTGATCCCAGGATTCAGAGGAAGCCAGGGCATTTGGGAGGGCCGCCTGAGCGGTGACTTGTGGGCAGTGAAGGTCTGAAGCGGGAGAGAGTGCAGGAAACGGAGGCATCCTAGCGCAGAGGCAGCTTGGAGGAAGTTGGGCATTGCAGTCTGTATGTCTCTGTGTGGGCAAAGTTATTGCTGTATTTTGTTTTTGTAGCACTGTATATATATATATATACATATAGATATATAGATATATAGATATAGATATAGATATATATAGGTATTTTATTAATAGCAACTTGGAATCCCTTAGAAATAATGATGTCAAGAAAAAGTAAAATTGACTTGGAGTGTAGGATAGTCAAAGAACAGTGGATTTATGATTACTTTTTCATGCAGTACAAGGAAAGAGCTGTATGTCTGATGTGCCAGAATATAGTGTCTGTGTTCAAAGAATATAATTTGCATCGGCACTATGAAACTCAGCATAAAGATAAATATGATTGTTTGGTTGGAGAAGTGAGAAAAGATAAAATATTAAAACTGAAAAATACATTGACAACTCAGCAAAATGTTTTTGTGAAGCAGAAGCAGCTAAATACTTCATCACTGCAAGTTTTCAAGTTGCCAAGCTAATAGCACGCACTGGCAGACCATTTGTGGAGGGAGAATTTGTTAAAGAATGCCTCCTTTCTGTTGCCAAAGAGATGTGTTCAGAGAAGGCCGATTTATTGAGTATAGTGAGTCTTTGAGGACCTACAGTTACACAGAGGATTGAAGAAATGGCAGACAATCTGCATCAGCATTTGCAAAACACACACAAAAAAATTTCATATTTTTCCTTGCCATTTGACGAAAGCAATGATGTTCGTGATTCTGCACAACTTCTCATTTTTATTCGTGGGACGAATGATTATTTTGAAGTCATAGAAGAGCTTGTGCACTGCAAAGCATCAAAGGAACAACTACAGGAGAGGATATCTATGAAAAAGTTTGCCAAACTATGAATGGTTGGACTGGGCTAAACTAGCCAGTGTGATAACTGATGGTGCCCCTAGCATGGTGGGGGGTCTAAGAAAGGCGTAATTGCTCGCATTAACCAAGAGATGGACAAACACAACCATTCTCATCCAATAGCCATACATTGCCTCATCCACCAACAAGCGCTGTGTAGTAAATCACTGACATGGGACTCTGTTACGAAAATTGTGGTATCTTGTGTTAACTTCATTAGAGCTAATGCAATAAATCACAGACAGTTTCAGGAATTTCTGTCCGAGCTAAATGCTGAGTATGAAGATGTTCTATATCACACAGAAGTCCATTGGCTGAGTCGAGGGAGAGTTTTGAAACGTTTCTATGACTTACTTCCACAGATGACAACTTTTATGCTCTCAAAAAAATAAAAAAGTACCAGAGCTCAATGATGCAGAATGGAAATGGCACCTTGCCTTTCTGACAGATGTAACAGAGCTACTCAACAATTTCAATATGCAACTTCCAGGAAAGGGGAAGCTCAACTGTGAGCAATCACATGTCAAAGCATTTGAAGTAAAATTAGGCCTCCTCATCAAACAAGTGAAGGAGGAAAACTTCTGCATCTCCCCATAACTCAAAATCTGTTAGCGGAAAAACCGCTGATTGCATTCCCAAATAAAACGTGTGGATTCATTGGAAAAATTGCACAAGGAGTTCCAATTTAGATTTAAAGAGCTTCATCTCCACAAATGGGCCATACAGCTTTTCCATAACCCATTTTCTATTGACATTGAAAATGTGGATACAATTTACCAAATGAAACTGGCTGAACTGCAGAATTGTGACTCTGAAAGACGCATTCAAGTCAAGCAGCCTTCCTAACGTCTATGCATCTCTCCCCTCTGAGACATATCCTCATCTCAGGAACCATGCACTCAAAATGGCAGCCATCTTTGGCAGCACTTATGTTTGTGAACAGACTTTTTCTAGAATGAAACATTTGAAATCTCCAACCAGATCAAGACTAACGGATGCACACTTGCGTCACTCGTTACGACTAGCAGTGACAAATATGGAACCAGACATTGACCATCTCATTAGCCAAAAGCAGGCCCATAGTTCCCATTGAAATACTGGTAAGTTTGTTGATTTAACTTTACTTCATTTTAAATATTGTATTTGTTCCCGTTTGTTTCTTCACTTCAAAATAAGATATATGCAGCGTGCATAGGAATTTGTTCATAGTTTTTGTTTTTATTATATTCTGACTCTCCAACAGTCTGAGGGACAGTGAACTGGCCCCCTATTTAAAAAGTTTGAGGACCACTGATTATAAGTCTTTCCAAGCTCTTTCTGGCAACGATTGAGGCAAATACTATTTAACTTGTGTTTGTTATTTTCCGATTTTAAGTAAATGATTAATCAGAGACAGAATTGACTAAGTTCCAATCTTAGGAACTTCAAAAGGTCAGGAAAGTTATGAAATACCCCCCTGACAAGCAGAGTTGATCACAGAGGCTACAACAATAGCCAAGGACCGAAGAATTACTTAGAGATTAGGAAAGTTAGTCATCCATGGTTCCTTCAGGGAAGGTGAAGCCTGAAGAGAGAAAGATCAATTATGTACTCCGGAAAGGCGGCAATCCCCAAATTGTTGTGTATGATTATAATGGAATATTATGGGGCTATAAGAAATGAGGGGGGGTACGGTTTCAGAGACTTTGCAGATATAAAGATATTTAATCGGCTAATTATTTTAGTCTTTTTCAAATGGCTGAGCAAAGAAGGAAAGGAAAGAAATAAATGTTTGTTAAATAACTAGTATATGTCAAGCACTATGCTAAACTTTACCTAATATTACTTTGTTTGATCCTCCCAACAACTCTGAGAGTAGGTGCTTTGATTGTTCCTGTCTTACAGATGAGAAAACTGAGGCAGACAGGGTAAAGTGACTTGCCCAGTGTCACCCAGCTAATAAGTGTCTGAGGTAGGACTTGAACTCAGTCCTCCTGACTCAGTGACCTAGCATGGTGGGCTCTAAGAAAGGAGTAATTGCTCGCATTAACCAAGAGATAAACAAGCATAACCATTATCCAATAGCCATACACTGCATCAACCCCCCCCTCTCCCTCCACCGGCTTTCTCACAAACCAAAATGGTCTCACTGACTTTTTTACTGCTCCACACAATCCTGCTTTATTTTGTTTGGTCAAGGACAGGAAATTGAGTCCCAGAGAGGTTAAGGGGCTTGGAGAGGTTAAAGGGCTTGCCAGACTCACACAGGAAGTAGATGGCATTTAGGATTTTAATCTAAGTCTCACTATTGCCAAGTCAAGCATATTTCTCCCTATTCCCTACTGGTTTTTTAAGGTCCTTTCAAAGTTTATGATTTCTTTTGAAAGTGTATAAATTAATATTTCCACTAGACTAATTCCAGAGGTCATGCTACTCCCGTAAGTCTCTCTGTCCTGAAGGACAGGAGGTGTCTGGAGAAAGGAACTGCAGTCAGCAGGCTCATTCACTGCTCTTTTGTGTCTGCACTGGGGGGAAACCCGAGCTGCTCAATGCTCTGGCGGCCTTCTTTAGACTTTTGCCCCTATTTATTGGAGTTGTTGGCAAATAAACAGCCTCCTGCTAGGAAATATCAGAATGCACTTGGCCTTGGTCTGCAATGCTGTTCAGTGATGAGATCAATTGGGCGGGTCAATCTGTGGCTCAGTGGATAGTGTTGGTTTTGGAATTAGGAATGAAAGAATGAAATATCTGGGAAGGACGAGTGGCAGAGACAGTGCTCAGTCTCAGTATGTTCCTAATCTAATGGGGAAGTTTCGATGGCAAGTCTAATCAAAAGGCCTGATGGTCCTTGGGGTCTAGCAGCAAAGTAGGTGGGCAGGCCTCTTTTTAAGCTTATTTCCAGTGATGTGGAGCCATTGACCCTGAGCCAAGGACTTTCCTGTAGCTCTGGCCTTAGCCCCTGTAGGAACAGGATACGCACATCTAAAACTCCAGGCTTGACCTCCCTCATGAGCTCCCATCCTGCATTTCTTCATGGCCCTTCTCAGGATTGTTTCCAAGGAGGATGGAAACATGGTGATTAGCAAAGTTCTTGGGTACATGGCCCTGGGCTGTCTTCATCAAGGTCTCCAAGGGGATGGGGATCAGAAGGGTAGTTGGCTGGCTCCCATCTCTCCTCCAGGATGCCTCGCTGGTTCAACTAGGCTGGTCGACCTGCCCTGAGGAGAAACTGGCGGGGACAGCTGGCCCTCTCTCAGCGGGAGTTCCTTCCCTAGAGGATACTGTGAGAGCTTGGCTGGAAATGGGTCTGGTAGTCTGTGAGCAACTGCTATTCCAGGACTATTGGACTGTCTCCGTTTAGGTCTAAGGGGAGAGGTGGGCAAGGCGGTAATGGTAGAAGACTTGTTCAAATCCTGTGTGACCCTGGCCCAGGTCACTTTTACCTATCTCTACCTTAGCTTCCTCATCTGTGGAAAGAGGGGATAAGAGCATCACCTACTGTTTTAGGAGGCATAGGGGATAGAATGCTGTACCTGGGCTTAAGAAGATCTAAGTTCAAATCTAACCCCAGACCCTTGCTAGCCAGGTGACCCTGGGCTAGTCATTTATCATCATCTGCCTTATGGTGAAATAAGGCTAATAACAGGACTTCCCTTCTAGGGTCCATGTGAGGATCAGATGAGATACTAATTGTGGGGAACTCAGCACAAGGCCCCGTACATAGTAGGTGTTTTGTAAATGTTATTTGTTATCGTGAGGATCAAATGACAGAATGTAAAGCATTTTGCAAACCTTCAAGCACAATATAATTCTTATAATTCTTATTAGATGGAGGATGGGAAATACCCTGAATCTTAAAGGCCACATGCTTTCTCCAGTATTTAAGTTCCCACTCCTCTCATTCTGCTCTGAATTATAGCTCCACAGGCACCATTAAAAAACCCCTTTGTCAGAAAAAAAAATTAACAAAAAATAAATAAAAACCCTTTGTTCCCACGCCCCCACATACACAATTCACGATCTTTTTGTGGCTTTAAAGCTGGAGCATCTTTCATTTGGATAGTGGAACCTGCCTCCCTCCTTATACCCATTTGGATTTTAGCTGAGACAAAGTCTCCCTTGCAGAATGAATGAGCATGGATGAATTGTGATCTAGAGCTCAGAACTCATCATATGATCTCTACCCAGAAACCCACTGCTGGTCTGTGGAGCATAGTACCCCCATTCTCTTAGTTCACAATCTGGAACTAATCATTCTATGACACTCCACGTACTAAATCGGTTGCCAAAGCTTGTCATCCCTACATCGACAACTGTCTACACAAGTTTCCCTTCTCTTCATTCACACATCTGTCGCCCTAGGAAAGGCCCTCATCACCTCTTACCTAGACCATCGTTGCTGTTTAATCATTTTGGTCACCTCGCTGTCCCTAAATAATTACAGGAGCCTCCTATTTGATCTCCAGGCCTCAAGTTCCTCCTCCCTCTCCCACTCCATTCTCCACATTGTCGCCAAAGTCTGACTCTGTCATCCCCCTCCTCGGTGAACTCCAGTGATTGTTGGATCAGATATTTAATGTGTTTTGTGGTTATCCTTTTATAGTTTTTCCTTTTTCGCATATGTTCTTATTCCCATAATTATTGGTATAATAGTACTTGTGTATGGTTTATAAATAAGTAAGCATGAACAAATTCAGTGTGTGTGTGTTTGAAAAGCCCTTATTAGTCGGGGTACACAATCTCAGCTATTTGGCAAGTGCTCTGCTAAAGAACTTCTAAAGTTCCTCCCCTTCTAACATTCAGTGATTCCAAACCTGGATTTCGCTTCTTCGGTTTGCCTGTTATTTCTCATGGGGCAAATAAAGGCACGTTTAGATAAGTGCAGAAGTTGGCAAGACTGGGAGGTTAAGAGGGAAGGAGGGAGGAAGTCATTCATGGTTGTGGTTTTCCTCCTTGGAGATCCTGTCTATTCATATCTCTTATCCAATCAAAAGCCTGGTAGCTGTAGACCCCCAGGTCACTCATCCTTCCTCAGTGCACTTGGTACCCTTCTAACAGTTTTTCTCTCTTCACAATTCCTGCCCTTGTATTAGAGGGCTTCAATGGTTATATTGACTCTTTCTCAAATACCCTAACCACTGACATCCTCAGCCTACTCACTTCCCATGAGCGACTCCTCTCCATCACCTGAACCCCATCTGAAGACACTCATACCTTTCTGATCTTCGATCTTTCACAAACGCACCATGTCTGTACTCTGGAATCCCGAAATCCCAATAATCTATTGCCTTTTCCCTCTCTTTTCCCTTAGTAAACCTTCTTGTCCACACCATGACCTCAAATCCCTCAACCCCTGTTTGTTCCCAGGCTGTCTCCCCTGCACTAGCCATTCTCTCACCTTCTCTTCATCTTGACTGTTGGGTCCCTTGCTCTTTCTGTCCCTTTCTCACCTTCTTTTCTCTTACTCTCTTTTCAACCTCCCCCAGAAACTCTTCTCTCTGAAGTCACCAGTGATCCGAGAGCCTTTTCTCAGTCCTCATTCCTCTTGATCCCCTTGCAGTCTTGGACACTGTCGCTCACTCCTTGAAAAGAGTATCGAGTACACTTTAACATATTTAACATCTATTGGACTACATGCCAGATAGGGGAGAAGGTGGAGAGAAGGAGGGGAAAAGTTGCAACAGACGGTTTTGCAATGTTGAAAAATTACCCATGCATATGTTTTGTCAATAAAAAAAAACTTTAATAAAAATACAAAAAAGAGAAATCGTTGTAGGATATGGTCAGACTAGAAATTAGAAGCCCAGTTCTGCTGCTTACTAGCTGTGTGACTTTGAACGAGACATCTGTCTCTCTGATTGTCAGGAACACAGAATGGAATCATCCTGATTTGAGTCACCTTCGTCTGCTTTGACTTTGGCTTTCCCTTGGCTCTTCTGATGGGACTGCTCTAGCCTCTGCCTCTGTGGGCCTTCTCTGTCCCTGCCCTGTCTTCTTGGTCCCTCTAAACACTGAACTCCTTCATGCTTAAAAGAAGAAGCAAGATGTCCCCAATGAATGGAGTCCTGAGCTTTGGCCTTTCCTCCCTCAATTTCCATGCCCAAAATAGCCTGGATCTTCTTTTTTGTGAAGCAATTTCAGAGCGCCTTTGGCACAAGGATGCTTTTCTGTGGCTTTTAACCCCACTTCTGTCTGCAGTGATTTCACTCAAGGAAAATGTGCCCTCCCAGCACCCACACATTCCAGCAAGTTCTGGAAGGAAGGGCCCTAAAACAATGCTTGCTTTCTCTCCATTCTCAGCCCCAGACGCTTCTGGGGAAGTACCTTCTTTATAAAACGGGCCCTCCAGATGAAGATCCAAGGAGTTGGTCCCTTGGGCCAAAAGATCAAAGCTACAAGTTGTTTTAAGAGACTTAGCCATTTCCCTTTTCTTTCTCTTTTCCCTTTTCTTTTGTTTATATTTTTACTAAGGTAGCATATTATCAAAGCACACTGCATCTGGAGTTAACGAACCTGGAGTCAAGTCTTAGCACTGCTCTTTACTATCCCCATGACGTTGGACATCTCATTTCCCTGCCCATCTGGATCTCTAGAAAATGTGTGTGTGTGTGCGGGTGTGCGTGTGTGTGTGTGTGTGTGTGTGTGTGTTTGTGTGTATGTGGCCAGGGTAGGAGGATATGAGATTGTCGTTTGTGTCCTATTCTTTATGGCCCCATCTGGGGTTTTCTTGGCAAAGATACCAGTGTGATTTGACATTTCCTTCTCCAGCTCATTTTACAAATGATGAGGCAAATGGAGTGAAGGGACTCGCCCAGGGTCGCACAGCTAGAAAGTGCCTGAGATCGAATTTGAACTCAGGGCTTCCTGACTCCAGCTCTGGTACTGGATCTACCGGGTCATCTAGCTTCCAGTGCTATTCCTTCAAGGGTAAGGGTGGAGTCCCTGCAGTTCCATGAGTCACTGCCGGTTGGATTAGCTTTGACACAGAAATATCTATTACAAAAGATCTAAGGACATAGGTTCCCTTCTTACTGGTTTGCTTCCTGGCATCCTCGCCAGGCACAGTAGGTACCAGGTGCTGAAAAGAACACAGTGAAAAAAGGAGCTGTGGGTTGAATCTCATCATTGTTAAAGCCAAAGGCAATGGTCTCCGGAGGCCACTCCGGAGTGGTATAGGCAAAGGGGGCTCCATGTTAGGCAATCTGGGGGTGAGCCAGAGGCCCCTCAGAGGCTTCCTTATGTTGTCCAAACTGGGCATTCTCCGAGAAGTCTAGGTCAGCCGTGAGAAATGCAAAGGAAACCTTCACCTTTTGAAGCAAGCAAAGGCCTACGTTATCTAGCATCTCTTTTTTAAAAACTTCAGTGTTATTGGATTCCCATGTCCCAGTCATTTCAGGATGTACTCTTCTGCTCCCTGATGAGCTCTCCTTTAGAATCCTGTTGCTTTGGTTTTAAAATTGACTCAGCATAAGTTCCATTTATACTACTGCAGCCCTCGGGAGGTTTCCAACGGACTTTTTCTTAGTTCAGAGACAAAGAGTTTTTCTTTTCTTCAATTTATTGTTTATATTTTTACTAAGAGAGCATATTATCAAAACGGAGCCATTTATCATGCATCCTCATCATTCTATTACTATTTCTTCACTTGCAGAGACCGCCGAGGCAGCTTCTTCCACCACCAGTGTCTAAGCGTAAGATTCTTGGTCACTAAATCCAAGAATGGGTTCAGATCACTCACAATTGCTTGATTATATATATATAAATAAATAAATATATATATATATATATATATATATATACATATATATATGTGTGTGTGTGTGTGTGTGTGTGTATATATATATATATATATATAAAATATATATATATGTGTGTGTATATATATATGTATATATATATACATATATGTATATATATACATATATATATATATACATATATATATACATATATATATATATATATATATATATATATATATATATATATATAAAATAACCCTGGTATATTTCAAGACAAATTTAATTGTTTCTACTCTCATTAGGAGGGAGCTAGGTGGTGCAGTGGTTAGAGCACCCAGTCTTAGAGACAGAAAAATTCCCTGAGTTCAAATCCATATTCAGACACATTCTTGCTGTGTGACCCTGGGCAAGTCACTTCATCCTCATCTATCAAATGAAATGGCCAACCATTCCAGAATCTGCCAAGAAAACTCCAGATGGGTGGCAGCATTGAAGTGTGGTATGATTTAATGAAAAGAATCCTAGATCTGGAGTCAGGAGATCTGGGATCTGGGCTCGGACAACATCTTCCTTTATGGCTTCAGGCAAGTAAAGTCCATCCTTTGACCTTCAGTTTCCTCTTCTCTAAAATGAGAAACGCCCTCAGTGTACCACCTATTTCATATAGTTTTTGTGAGGATCAAGTGAGACGATGCATGCAAGCCTGCTTTGGAAAGTCAGCATTATAAAAACGTGTGGGAGGGCCTTAGGAGGAGGACTCCTTGTATAATGGGAGCTCACCTTTCTGTAGCACTTTAAGATTTGCAGTGTTTGGGGTATCCTCTCTCATCTGCTCCTCACACCAGCCGTGTAGTTTTAGTGCTACAAGTATCCCATGTGATAGATGAGGCAACTGAGCCCGAGAGAAGTGACTTGCCCAGAATCCCACGGCCGGTGAACGTCTGTGGTCAGATGATCTTCCTGACTCCCTCCCCTCCACCCTCACTCATTGCTGTGCTTATGAAGAGTACTTGGGATACTTCCTACTCTGATTACCTGTTGCTGCTCACTTCCATTAATGTAATCACACTCAGGGCTCCTTCTCTGCCCATAGTCAATAAGCATTTATGGAGTATCTGCTGTGGGCCAGGCCTTGGGGATACAAAGAAAGGCAGAAGCCAGTCCTGCCCCGAAGGAGCTCACGGTCCAATGAAGGAGAAGACAGACATGCAACCAAATGAGTTCAATTGGAAATGATCGCTGAGAGCTTTGGCCCTCACGAAGGGTATCAGGGCAGGCTTCCTGGAGAAGGGGAGATTTTACCTGCATTTTGAATGAAGTCAAGCAAGCCGGGAGGCTGAGATGACAGTGGAGGGTACTCCAGGCCAATCAGTGAAAATCCCAGGAGTCCAATGTCCCAGGATCCTTGAGCGTGGAAGTATAAGATTGGAAAGGTTGGGAAGAGGACAGATAAGGAAAGGCTTTGATTGTGAGAAAGAAGTTTTCTATTTGGTCCTGCGGTAATTGGGAGCCTAGCAGGCAGACTAGCCTCCCAGTAGACTATTCTAAAGTATACCAAGGGTTAGGCGATTGAGGGCCTGCACCAGTTCGGGCAGTGTGCGAAGAGAGCGAGAGGGCCATTTTTTTGGACATGAGAGCCGCAGACCTTGGTATCAGATTAGATGTGGGGGTGATTGGGAGTGACCCAGTTATCATTGCCCTACTAGCTGCGTGGGTGTCTTTGGCAAGGAACTCGCCCCTTCTAGTTAACCATTTCCTCCTCTGTTAAATGACATAGATGAGACAAAATGATTTAGTAAGTAAGTTTCTTTAAGTTCTAAGTCTATGGTTCCAAGATCCAATGAAGAAAATACTGTTGTAAAACCTAGAACAGCACATGCTTAGGGGGACTATTCCTGCTGCTTTAAATTAAGGCAGAGCTCTGACGGCATCATTCAGTGCCTCCGTGGAGCTTGGGGATTTGGGTAGGCCGTCCTTTGTGAAGGAATCTCATCTTTTCTCAGTCAAGGGACAAGGCGGATGACCTTGCCCAACCATAAGTCTGAGCCCACTGGCCTTTTCTGTTCAAATTATTCCATGTTCTAATGAGGTCGGGGAGCTGACCCGGCCATTCTCACAAGAGCTTAGATTGAGAGATGAGGCACAAGGCTCAATCCCGACCAAGATCTCTTCCAGAAAGCGGGCCCAAACCTTGGCACAAGCAGCTCACACAGTCTGTCTCAGAGTCTGGGTGCTTTACTCAGCATGCCATGTCCTGCGCTTAAGAGATGTTTGAAGCCCTTGTGACCTGCCCTTCCTCCAGGCATGGGCGCCTCCTCCACAGACTCACCTACCTAACCAAGCTGCTCATCTGAGCTCGCTCTGGGCACGAGATCATGTGCCAGGCCCTATCACGGCACAGAGGGAGACTGCTCAGTGGTGAGAGACAGCTGTGTCCTCTGAAGAACAAAGACTTTACTGATCCTAACAGTCACCATGCTGACAAGCTCTGGAGCATGAATGGGAATCCTCCCCACCCTCCCCCACCTTTGGACTTAAAAGGGAGCTCATAAGCTAATTGGGTTGGAAATGGCTGATTATGGTTATCTGCAGCAGTCCCCAAAGTAGCTGCATTTGACTCCAAAGGAAGTCCTTTGTGTTTTAGAACCAACTGCGAAAACACTCCAAAGAGCTTTCTGTGATTGCTTTGATTGGCATGCACTTTTTTTCTGATGATGGATGGGTATGATAGGAAACTTGACCAGAGAAGCCAGTCATCAGTAAACTTGTGGCTTTTAAGAAAAAGAAATCATGATGGAATTAAGTCGTGTTCCATTTCATTCCACTGACCAACAACTGAGGGTTGCCCGGCAGGAAGAATTCCCTCATTTCTCTCCAAGCGGCTAGGGGAATTTGCCCATACTCATTTTTTTGCTCTTTCTACATCATGTATTTCAGCATGAACATGGCAGTAGATACTGAAATCTACTTGATGGGGAGAAACGGGCACAGGGTGCTCATGCTTCCAGACTACTTCCCATGGCCCATTCCACAATTCTCCTTTCTCCTCATTAATCATTTATTGGGAGGAGAAGGAGGAAGAGAAATAGATAGAGGAGGAGAAAAAGAAGGATGAGGAGAAACAGATGAGAAAAAGGAGGAAAAGGAGGAGGAGAAAAAGAAGGAGGAAGAGGAGGAGAAAAAGAAGGAGGAAGAGGAGGAGGAGAAAAAGAAGGAGGAAGAGGAGGAGGCTGTTTTCCAGCCGAAGAAACTGCCCAAACTTCCATTTCCTCTTGCCATTTGAAAAACCTGCCTTTACCTCTGCCTTCCTTTCCCGCTTCTGCTTTTCTTTCTGTTTTTCCTGGATGGGTGCAAACACAGATAGACTGGATCGTTAAAAAGGGAAGAAAGGGAACTAACAGTCCCAGAGCTTTACAAAGAAACATAGGCCCATTTTCCATTTCTGTACCAGAAATGCCATCCACCAGGGACAAGACATGAAACATGAAATCTCGAAGCTGTCTACGGGTTATCTTTTGATTTTGCCATGAGTAGATTATCTAAGGCAAAGTTTTATGTTCCTACGTCAATCAAGCTGTGTCCCACAGCAGCCTGCGGAGTCCAGTTGCAGCTGCCAGGATGGGGAAACAACTGCATGATATTTGTGGCTCTCTGACGGCATTCCCAAATCATGTGAAAATAATCTGGAAACAAAGGGATCCTCCCCAAATTATTTGCTGCCCTCCCCTGCTAGTAAATAACGGACTGGAAGAGATTTTCAAGAATTTCTTAGAATTTCAGAACCTCAAAGTCAGGATGGGCCTCGGAGGCCACATAGTCCAACCCATACCAACCCCAAACTTCCATAACCTCGTCTTTTGTAAGAGAGTTCATAACCTCTCTCTGAAGAGTGTTTCCCACTAAGGATTGAGGCAGCCCATTCTGACAACTTGGATGGCTCTCAGAGAAATAAGTCTTCTCCAACTGGTTAGCATCCTTCCTAAACCTAGTACTCCTGATGTGGTCTGTCCCTTCTCTACTATGGCTCACTGATGTTGCCCTTTTCTAAGAACTCATTCTTAAAAAATACTTAAGCTTTCCCTTAGGTTTTTTTTTTCTTTTCTCACTTTTAAAACATCATTATGCATTCAACATTCATGTTTTTAAAATTCTGAGTTTCAAATTTTCTCCCTTCCTCCCACCTCTTTCCCACTCATTCTGAATGGAAGAAATGTGATAGCAATTATACATGTGAAATCATGCAAAGTGTTTCCATGTTAACCATGTTGCACAAAAGAAAAACCCAAAACAAGAAAAACAAAGAAAGGAAGGAAATTGTTCCTTTGATTCTTTCTTTCTCTGGAGCTGGAGAGCCCTTTTCATCACAAGTCCTTTGGAACTGTCCGAATGGCTACGTCATTCGCAGTTGATTGTTGCACAATGTTGCCGTTACTGTGTATGACATTCTCCTGGTTCTGCTTCCTTCTCTTTGTGTCAGTTCATGTAAGTCTCCCAAGGTCTTTCTGAAACCATTCTGTTATTTCTCAGAGTACAATTGTACTCTGTCTTGCTTCATGGGTTCGGTTTGGTTTGGTTTTGTTTGGTTTGGTGTTGCCTAGAGCCAGCCGTGTCTGTCTATCAGGTAAAGTTCAGGTTTCCAAACCTGGTATTTTCAAGGCTTTCCATGAATTAGGCCCATCTTAGAGTTCTCATTTGTTTCATTTGTTTCATTATATGATCTTGTTTATCATGAGATAGAGATGGTAGGTCGTTTAGTAGAATTTTGGACGTGGAATAAAAAAGAAACTGGGGGTGAATCTTCGCTTCTCTCAGCCTCAGTTGCCTCATCTGGAAAATGGGATAACTAACATCTATCCCAAAAGGTTGTTAAAAGGCTCAGGTGAGATAATAAATATAAAGAGTACCTTGGAGATCTCCCAGGATCAATCCATTTTCCAGCTTAGAAAACTGAGGTCCAGAAAAAGGAATGGCTGCGTCCAAAGTCACTCAGGATACTCAAGGTCATCTTCTTAGGAAACTAAGAAGCAAATTGAGACTCAGGGAGGTCTTAAACCTTAAATTGGGGAATCTTAAAATGGTTCCAAAATGCCATGCTGTTACCGTAATCTCTCTCCTGCTGGTACCAATCCCTTCAGTATTGAAGGAGCCTTGCTTTGAGCTGAGATGAGGAAATGGAAAGTTGACAGTCACTGAGTTGAACCCTTCCCTTTACAGGCAGACACAGAAACTAGGAGAGAGATGAAGTAGTGTTCCCAAGGTCCTACAGCCCAAGCACTCTGGTCCTCCCAGGATCCCCCTCCACTGCATTAGCCACCCTGCACATCCTCAAACAGGCATCAGGCCATCTTTGTACAAATAGTAGATTCATTTCCCTAACTTTCTCCGAACGGCCATGTCCTGTGTTTTATATTCACGTACATCCCCCACTGTGCCAAGGACCAGGCTGGCCACACAGTAATTATTGTTCTTGAAGTGAGGCAGTGTCGAAGGCTAGGGAGAATGATGACTCTGAAATCCAAGGACTTGGCTGTGAATCCTGGCTCGGTCATATGCTCCCTGTGGGACTTTAACCTCCCCAAGTCTCAGCTTGCTTCTTAGTTTTCTAAGAAGATGACCTTGAGTGTCCTGTGTGACTTTGGACACAGCCCTTCTCCTTTCTGTACCTCAGTTTTCTTAGCTGGAAAATGGTTTGGTCCTGGGAGATCTCCAAGGTACTTTGCCCTCCAAGGTTACTTTGCATATACTTTGTATATATGTATGTATGTGTGTATGAATGTAGCTACGCATGAACGTACTCTTTCCTTCCCAGAAGAATGGAAACTCCTTGTGAACAGGAAGAGTTTTACTTCTGTGTCCCCAGCACCTCGCCCTGTGGTTGCCATGTAGCAGGCACTTAATAGATCTTTAATCCTCCCATTTGGTGCCTTGAAATCTTTGGAGCACTGACCCAGTGGTCTGCGGTTGAATTTCCCCCCAGCCCCGCCTGCCCTGATCTGCCTCTGGCTTCCCTTCATTTATATTCTCTCCGTCAGTCAGCCTCGAGCCCATACTCCCACTTCTCCCTCCCTGACACACGTATGCTGTGTGGGCTTCCTTGGAAGTGGCAGTTGTATTTCTAAGACTGGCTTTCCTTTGTCCAGTGGGAAAATATTGTGATGAAGCGGATAGAGAGCTGTACCTACAGGGAGAAGCACTGTGGCTTCCCGGATTGGCTTGTGACCACAGACAAATTACCAGACTTTTCTGAGCTTCACTTCCTCCATCTGTCAAATGGGGGGAATGGCACCAACAGCACTCACCTCTTGGGCTTCTTGCAAGGCTCTTATGGCACAGTGGATATAAAGTGTTTTGTGAACCTTAAAGGACTAAAGAGATATCTGATATGATTGGAAAAGCTCTCTCAGGCCTTCCCTAAACATGATCATATTGGCCATGCTCCTGTCTCCAAGCCTGCCAAGTCCCACTTTTTCAGGACTTCCTCTGAGCCATCGAGGAAGGGGCTCCACCTGTAGCATTTGCTCTCCTTTTTCTTTGGGTTTGTGAGCTCTTGATGAAAAAGAAAAAAAAAAAACCCGGCCTGGTTTTTCTTTTTCAGGGGGATCATTGGAGGAGCCAGGTGTGGCCACTTAGCTTAATGTTTCATGATGTGGCACTCAGCAAATGACAGATGACAGACTGTTTCAGTGGCTCCTTCCCAACAGCTAAACTTGGGCTTTGTTTGACTCCTGTTTTGTCTCCATCCCCGAGCGCCTCAGAAAGAAAGAGTGTTCACTGATAGAGGCCAGCTCCCTGATTAAAGGGCTGCATGGACCCCCTCCACCATCCCTGGATGGAGCCATCCCCAAAAGGCCGAAGCCTTTTCTTCCTTCACGTGGGAATGGTAGAACTTTCAGGACCCACTTCAATCTCATCACGTGTGATAGAGAGAGTGTATGTGTCTGTGACGGAGAGTGAAATGTCTTTCTCTGACTCCTTAGACTAATGCTAAGCTGAAGAGTACTGCCTAAAGTCCCTGAATCTCAGAGTTGAAAAGGACCATGGAGCTCTGCGACGGTATCCCCCACAAATGTTTCTCTAGCCCAAATCAATCATTTAAGCTCTATTTGCCTCAGTTTCCTCATCCATAAAATAGAAATAATAATAGCACTGATTTCCCAAGATTATTGGGAGGATCCTATGAGTTAATATCTGTAAAGCACTTTGCAGACTGCCTTTCCTGTCTTCCAACTTACTTCCTGTTATGTCTGAGTGACAGTCTAACCACTTCCTGTTGATTCTCCCTCTCCCTTTCAATTCTTTTATCCTGATATATATACCACCTATTTCCTGCTGTGTACCGTGATTGTCTATCACCTTCTTGCCCTGTTGGATAGAGGGCTCAACTCACGGGAAAGACCTGAGTTCCAGTCCTGCCTCAGACATTCTAAGTAGTTTGACCTTGGCCTCTCAGATTCCTCATCTGTAAAATGGGGACAATTGTGCCTACCTTGCGGGATTGTGGTGAGGACTAAGTCAGAGGACATAGATAAAGCACTCTGCAGACCTCAAAATGCTACAGAAATGTTGGCTCAAAGGATCATTTTCTCCTTCATCCTAACGTTAACAACTAATTTATTTTTTATTTTTCACTTTCTCTTTGAGGTCCCACCTAAGGCTTTTCCCCTGGATTCACTCCATACACTAGGCTACCCTTCCTAGGGCCCTCATTTGGAGTTCACCTCCTTGTTTATCCAAAGCTGAATCTGAATCTAATTCTTCTTTAATTAAAGAAAACACCATCTTCTTTCTCAGCTTTTGGCTCCAGAACCTAAAGGATATTGGGGTGGTCAGTCTTTTAAGCTGCTACTTCATTGATCACCGAGAAATCCGCACCTCATTGGGACCAGTGAACCCACTTGATTGAATAGGAAGCAATCACATTTTTATAAATTGATTGTCAGATGGATCGGGGTAGCTGTTGGGAACAACTTCCCAACATGTGGCTCTATCCCAAAGTGGAATCCAAGGAAGGGGATTTCTCTTCCTCAAAGGCCATCAGGCCGGTCATCCAGTAGGGACAAGGGGATTCTAGTTGTGAGGCAGATGTCGGATATTCAGGCAAATGGCCACAGAGCTTCTTTCCAACTCTTTTTCATTCTTACGTGGCAAGGGAAGGAGGAGAGCCTTGCAGACAGCTGCCTCATAACCTAAACCCACAGCATGTTCCTTGACCAGTTCGATGGCCTCTTATTAGGTGGTAAATAATCCCTTCAGATACACAATTTGCATAGCTTGAGAAGACTAGTTACTTAAGGATGCTCAGTCTGGGCCAGCCTCCAGCCAGCAAAGATTCCAGATCTTTGTCTTTTCTGGCTCCTACCCCAGGCAATTCGTTTCCCTGGAATCCAAGAGGAGGTTGTCTGGGTCAAGTTAAGGCAACCTAGAGGCCGGCACTGAACTATGAGTTTGAATAATCCCGGAAGGGTTCCCCAGACCAATCCATGAATTGCCTCAGTTCAAATCCAAGTTGGAAAGAAGTCTGTCTGCAGGTCAAATAGGAGAAGTTTTGCTTTCCCTCAAATCTAATTTCTGGGCTGAGAGTACAAGAATGAGGCCTCAGGATAGAACTGGTTCTGTGTCAGAGGTCAGGAGGCAGCTGTTGCTATTCACTCGGCACTGAGGAGCTCCCATAGAGAACGAAAGGGCAAATTCAACTGAGAAAGCTCAGTGCTCACCCACAGAGAAGGAGGCAGGACAGACGGGAGGACGAATGGGAGTCAGCAGCAAGCTGGCCTGACTCTTCTTTCAGTGTTTGTTGCCTAAGATTAGTACCAGCTGTTTTTTCTGATAAGTATTATTTTCATTTTTACATCCCAGTCATTTCCAGATACACCCCACCCCCTTCCCCTTTCCAGGGAGTTTTCCCTTAGAACAAAGAAAGCCACTCAAGCAAAGCCAAGCAACAGAGCCATCAGAAGCAAAGACATATTCACAACCACCAGCAAGTCAGTTAATCTCTGTCTGCCTCAGTTTCCTCTCTATAAAATGGGGCTAATAAGAGTGCCTACCTTCCAGGATCAAGGTGAGGAAAAATGAGATCATATTTGAGAGGTGCCTGCAGATAGTGGGTACTTGTTGTCTTGACACTATTACCCTTCTTTTCTCCCCTAAAAGAAGGATGGGCACATTCTATTTCTTGTAGCGGGAAAACGATCATGACTATCTAAGGAAATATAAACTCCTTGTAGCGGGTGCCTCCTCCGAGCCGGACAGGGTGCTGGATGGGATGCGGGGAGAAGTGCACGACCAAATGGGGCAGATTACTTGAACATAAGTATGCAAGTATGATAAACACCCACAATCCAACAATTGAGGGGGGAATTTAAGTAGGCAGGTGATACTCCTTGGAAACGCTTTATTTTTAATTTCATTAGTATCATCAAGGAGATACATTTGTCAAAGTCAACACATGGATGGATTGCGTTGAGATTTTTTCTTTTTCCCCAGGACTCTCTATTCTCTTTTGAAAGAAATGAATATCTCATTTAGGATAGTTAAATAAACAAACTAGAAGCTTATATTGGCTATCATAATGACAATTCCTAAGTCCTTTCTCCTGCAATGTAGGGGGGATGGGTCAGTGTTTCTGTACCCCATTTTGCAAATGAAGAGCTTCCAGCTTCACGAGGGTAAGTGAATTGTCCCTGATCAAACAGCCGGGTAAGTGTCAGAAGCAGAATTTGAACTGGGGGTTCCTGCCTCCTGGTCTTTCCCCCAAGCCACCAGTTCTTTCTACCACCATGCCACCAATGAGTTATCGTTATTGAGAGATGATCTATTTGGGTAGGTCTGTCCTTTAGATCATCTCACTGTGGTTACCATTCTTTCCTTTCAGATCCCCCCCCCCCCCCGACTTTGTCCTCTGGATCGAACCCAGTAGAGCCATTCAGTATGTAGTTGTTGATCATGAGACAAAGAACAGTGGGCCTGCAGCCAATCCTGGTGAGTATGAGTTCCAGATCTACACTTACTCCCTGGGTGACTTTGGACAAGTGTTTCTCCTCTCTGGGCCTCAGTTTCCACCTACTCTGGAAAATGAGGGGCTTGGACTGGAGGATATCATTCTGAATCCCCTCAATTTTTCTTTTGTTTATCTAACTCTTGTTTAATCCTATTTTTTGCTTCCTCAGGACTGTTAAGCACATTCAAAACCTTTTTGCAACATAATCTTTTTCCATTTGTTGAAGTCATTGCTGAATTTGTTCCAACTGTGCGTTCTTGCTCGCCCATAGAGGCAGTTTTTAGGAAGCAGGAGGTAGTGGGATTAAACCAAAGTTGAAATGGAAATGGCAACGTCTCTTTCTCTTCGTAACAAAGTCATTACAAATCACAGGGTTTTCAAGCAGAGAGGGACCTCAGAGATTATGTAGTCAACCCCTTCGTTCGACACATAAGCAGAGAAGGCCACAGCAGATAAGTGGGGACAGCTCCAGGAAAGAAGCCAAGCACAGACTGCGGTCATTTCCTGACCACAAGACCTATGAGAAGCCATTTATCTCCTGGCTACCTGTTTCCTCCCCTCCTATGAAATAACAGTCTCCATTATACTCTGTAATGTTCTGTTGTCTGCAGAAACTGCCGATTGCTCTCTAGAAGGAGATCTGCTGTCTCAATTGCCGCCAACTCTGACCTAGAGTAGAGACTCCTTTCCCTTGCTCAATGTTGCCTCCTTTATCCTCCCAGAGAATGGGTGTGGAATAACTCAGGGGCTTCTGGGAAAAAATACTTCAACCAATGAACTTGCTCCTCCTAAGCATACAAGCTCCTCCCCAGAAGTTCAAAGGGGTAAAACTCCCCCCAAAGGCCAGAATTAGAGAATTGTTAAGTACCAGACTTAGCACTTAGTAAGAACCTAATATCTCATTACCTCATTAGCACTTAGTAAGAACCTAACATCTCCCCCTTTCTTTTGATTTAGAACATAGGATGGTCATGACCTTGAAACATAAATCCATCAATATGGGAGGCATTACACATAATTACATAGATTACATAAACACATAGTAACATAACACATGCTAGAAGTATATAACAAATAATATGATCAAATAATCATAAATTGAGAATTTATAAATGTCCATAAGTCCATTGTCCATTAGTCTCATCTTGTGTTAGGAAATCCAATGATTCCTGCTGGTTTTAAAGTTCTTTAACAGTGTTCTTATTAGCCATGCTCTTTCAGTGTCAGATGTTTCTTAGATTTTCCCTTTTGTTTTGAGGTCTTTCTCTTTTTCTGTCTCTCTCCAATGGACAAGGCGAATACGGCTCATTGGCACCCATCTGATTCCTTCTCCTGCTGAAGAAATACAAGCAAACCCTCTCCCCCAGGAAGTTAACCTATCTGGTCCCTTCCATTCACCACTTTCTGGGTCTCTCCACATCACTTGGCGATTATCTAAGGACAGTGGAGCTGCTCGCACTGGACACTGCCCTTCTGGTGGGTTATAAAACCTGTCTGCTGGAGCCAGTGCATCTTTGTCAAAAATTAGAAAATTAATGATACAGAGAACTAAATTTAGAAGTTCTCTAGGGTTACCTGTTGTTCCCCCTTTTTTTTGTTTTTGGAGGAGTGTCTTAATGTCTCTGTTAGGGAAAGGAGTCTCTACTCTAGGTCAGAGTTGGCGGCAGTTGAGACAGCAGATCTCCTCCCAGAGAGCGATGAGCAGTTTCTGAAGACAACAGAACATTACATATTGGCGTCCACAATGTGGGGGTAAGGACTTTTACTTCTCTTGAAAAGGACTTATTCTGAGCCCTTCAGAGGAGCTAGCCTGGACCTTTGCAATACTCTTCTTCCCAGAACTGTTGAGAAAATCAAAAGTGAAAATTGATGCAAAGGGCTCATGTAGACAATTAAGCCATAGATGAATGATAAGGGGTGAAGAGCTGTGCCCCAGCACATCCAGCTAAAAAATTGTGGCAGGAGGGGGACTAGAATCTAGGGATTCTGTCCTTAACCCAAGGTCCTTTTTTCTCTACCATCGATCTTGTTTCTCAGCTCACTAGAAGAAATATGGAATGTTTCCCCTGCAGTGAATAATAATAAGCACTGATATTTATCTGGGGCAACTAGGTGGTACAGTGGAGAGTGCTAGGCCTGGAATCAGGAAGCACTCAGGTCAAACCTGACCTCAAATACTTACTAGCTGTGTGACTGGACAAGTCACGTCACCCTGTTTGCTTCAGTTTTCTCATCTGTAAAATGCACTGGAGAAGGAAATGGCAAATCAATCCAGTATCTTAAGAAAATTCCAAGAAAAAGGGGTCATGAAGCATCGGACATGATTGAAAAAAACTAAACAACAATATTTACAAAGCACTTTACAAATATCTCATTTGATCTTCCCAGTAACCCTTATATCATCATCATCATTATTATGTGCATTTTACACATGAGGAAACTGAAGGAGACAGAAGTTAACTGACTTGCTCAGGGTCACACAGTAAGTATCTGATATTGGATTAGAAGTCAGGCCTTTCTGCCTCCAGGCCTAGTGGTCTAGCCACTGGGCCACCCAGCTGCTTCATTGGGCCTTGTTCAACCCTGAACTTCTGCTAAAAACTCTTGTGGATACCCCGAGTTTTCTGGGAACACCCACCAAGCGACCCAAGCCAGAGGCAAAGGAAATCTTCCGAGGGGGAAGACTTCTGTCTTTTCTCTCACTGTTGGGCAAGCAGGTGGCCAGGGCAGGATGTGGGGGATGTTTAGTCAAGGGGAGCTTGTTTGAAGTCCACATAGCGGGGTGCACCGCAAAGCCAGTCCATGTCCAAAGCCTCTGCTGCTGCTGTTGCAGTGGGGGTGGGTATAATATCATTTCTATTCTCTGCTGGCTCTGGTCACTTTCTCTCGTGGGCAGTCCCTCCAACAATACAGGTTTCTCCCTCTCCATAGCTACTCTTCCCCTCCTAGTCTCTGCTTCTCTATGTCCTCCCCTAGACTTCCCTAGACAGGGAGTCTGCTTAGTGTCTTTTCTCTCGATGTCATAACAACACAAACAGGGTGCCTGGGCTATCTGTCAGCCATCCTTCATTCTTCCCAAGTGACCGGCCCATATTTTTCACGTTTATGTTTCTCTGATGCCATCTTTTTATCCTGCTCCCCCCTAACCAATTCCTTTTTTTCAGACACATTCCGGAGCCTGCTTGTCCTCACCCCCTCTCCTTTGTACCCCATGAAAGAAAAACGGATGTTAACATGGATCGAAGGCCATATTGGATAGTGGAGGCTAGGAGTGCCTTATCAGATGGCCCAGTGACTCATGCAAAGCTGTTGGGAAGAAGGAAGTTTCAACTAAAGGAAATGGGAAATTTGGGATACTTAGGTAAGGAGTTCCTTTCCACAAGAATTCTTTACCACGGGACAGCTAGGTGGCGCAGTGGATGGAGCACCAGCCCTGAATTCAGGAGGACCCGAGTTTAAATCTGGTCTCAGACACTTAACACTGGGCAAGTCACTTAACCCCAGCCTCAGAAAAAAAAAAATTCTTTACCAGGAGTGCCTCTGCTCCAAAGCTAAGCCCTTGACTTCCCTCCTTGGCAAGGGTAAAGACCGCCCTATTTGCTGACTGATTCTTGGGGAATTTTAAGACTAGTTCTGGAGCAAAGTTTCAGGTGGACCCATTTTGCTTCAGGGACAGTCAGCATCCTTTGTCTGCATTAGATCTGGTCCAACGTTTTCTATGTTTTGGATTGGGTCTCTCCAAGCTCCATGTCCCTCTATCAATGAAAAAGGCAGGATGGAAAATTCTTAGAAGCCATTGGATTTTGTGGTAGTCTCCCAGCTAGATGTAAAGCACTCAGAATGGACTTGGCCACGCTCCCTCTTAAGTGTTTTACCAGGACTCTGCCCGCCTGAATGTTGGTCAGAGTTCACCCGATTCCAGAAGCCTGTGGGGGTTTGGGGGGGGGGGGAAGGCAAGCGTGTAGAAAGAAAACATCCGGAAAATCAATTCCGAGAGCAAAACGGGAGAGTGAAATGCGCCTGGGACCAAGGAGGACCCAGAGGCTCAAACCATTAAGTGTCAGAGCTTAAAGGGAGCTCCCAGGTTATCTGGTGGCGTCTCCTCAGTCCCTCTAATCCAATTCTCTCCTTTTTACAGTTAAGGAAACTGAGCCCCAAGGAGGGAAATTAACTTTCAAGGCACAGCTTAGATATGATTTCTCCATAACTCCTTTCTTAATCCCCCCAACTTTTAGTATCATCTTCTGCTTCAAGTCACCGTGTATGCATACTGTGTGTGTTGTATTTATTTCTCTAGGCACCTGGTAGAGTGGAAGCTCCTTGGTGCTTTAGACTGTTGGCTTTTGGTCTTTATATTGCTGCTCTCTGGCTTAGCCCTCTCCATAGGGCATCCCTCCCAGCTCACTAGCTTTGTGGTGATTTTTCTAGCTGCGAAAACTAGACTTCTCATCAGCCTCTTGCCAATAAGGTGCTATAGAATAAAACTTCTTAAACTGGGGGGTGTGTAAGGAAATGTGAGGGTCTCAAAGTCATACATTTTTATTTATATTCCTATTTTATAATATATACCTATTATATGTATATTTATATATGTGTGTGTATCCCTATATTTATATCCCACGTTGTATAAAAGTTCTCAGGCAAAAAGGGGTTGCAACTGGACGAAATTTTGGAAGGCCTCCTATAGAACATAAGCTAGAAACTATTGGTCGAAAACGCTCAATTAACAAGTAACAGTCCTGCGGAGCTCTCTCGTTTATGTGTGTTATGGAATATATCGGTACCTATTACAATTTCAAAGACTGAAAATTATGGGCTAGAGACTCAGGTAACAGATACGTTGGATCAGAAGAAGCTGTTTTCACCAGGCTAGGGGGTAGGCTATAGTGAAGTTCCTCAGGACTTTCATTCCTGTAAGCCTGTGCCTCATTACCTACGGGGCGATCGTGACACAAGAATTAGAGGGAAGGAGGAGAAAGATGATCGCAGTTGCTGCTGAGTGTTTGTTAATGGGGGAAAACATGGAGGGCATGTGGAGATGACTGTGATAAACCTCACTGAGACCAGAAACCAACGGTAAGGATAATTGGAACTAGAAAACAAATATCAGACACTGGGGGGAACGGGTTTTTGATCTGAGAGGGTAAAATTGTGCTGATGCTCTCACTCCACATTGGACCAGAGCCTTAAAGGAGATTGTTTCTGAAATACTCCTGAGGGAAAGGGAGGAGATTATATTTACTTAGGAATATGGATATGACGTTCCCATGTTAGTTTTGGACTTGCTTTGGTCTTGATTAAATATTTTAGTAGGCCAATGCTGCCTTTCCTTGGATCCTGGTATTATGGTGGCCAATTTAGGGACAACTGAGAGACTTAGAAGTTCCCATTTTCAAACTAGGTAGAGACAAATGAACTCCAGAATCTGAAAATATGAGAATTGGAAGGGACTTGCACATCCCAATACACCTAGTTCGTTCAGAAATGAATCTTCTAGAGGTTGACCTAAAAGCAGTGGGACTCCAGCTTCTGCTCCACGACCTCCATTCTGCTCAGATAGTTCTCATTGGGAGGAAATCTCTCCAGTCTTCAGCTGAAATCAACCTCTTGGCTCTTTCCCCTAGGCCGTGCATCTGGTCAGCTCCGTGCACATCCCAAAGCCCACACGCCCTCCTCCATTGCCAGCCTACTTCCTGTGGAGCCTACCTACATTGAATGGCATGTGGGTTACGATGAACAGACCATAGGAGCCCAAGAGCAGCAGAGTCTTGAACTTAGAACAGTTGACTCTGGGCTGTTTGAAAGCATGGCAGTGCGTAACTAGAACCCAGCTCTGGGCTTTGATCCTAACCCTGCCCCTGCCTCACAGGGTAACTCACTTCTTGTTGCCTTGATTTCTTTGTCTATAAAATGGGACTGATACTCACTGTTCTTGGTCCCCGATGAGATTATCCTAAGAGTCCGAGGAGATCATGAGTATGAAAGGGCTCGGGCGAAGCGTCAGGCATGATACATATGCATGGAGTTATTGGAAAAAGAATGATTGGGATCATGTGGGGTCAGGGAGCAAGGCCTAGGAAGTGTTGGCAAGAGTTGGAGGGAGGAAAAACTGGCTCCTTTCTTGTTTCCACTGAAACCCAGACAATGGTTATAGTGAGGAGATAGGACTCGCAGGAGCCTTCCCCAGACACCCTTCCTTAGAATCTGTGCATCCTGGGGTCCAAATAAAGGACAGGACGTTCTTCTTGCTTGACGCAGAAATCCTCCCTGGCCATCAGGAGCTCAATTCTGTTCCCCCTATGGCCCCCACACTCCTAGGAGCAGATAAAATATACAGTTAACACCTGTCTCTGACCAGACTCCTCAAAGATCAGTTACTATTGGTGTGGTGGAAGGGCATGGGATCTGCCCCTTAATGCCCACTTTGATCTTTGGGAAATCTTTTAGTTTTTCTGGGCCTCAGTTTCCCATTCTGTAAAATGAAGGGGTTAGAGTAGTGGACCTCTGAGGTGCCTTCCAAAGCTGCATCAAACACAGAGGAGTCTCGCATCTCTGAAAGGATGGAGAAAGTCATTTCTGAGTTTCAAAGCCAGGCATGTTTGGCTGTCTAGCAGCTTTCAAGTTACTTCTGACCCCCAACCCCATGCCCATTACTGCTCGAATTTTGGGGGAAGAAACTCCTAAAGGTTTTCAATAACATCGAATCACAGATTTCAATTTGCAGGGGATCTCAGAAGATATCTGCTCCAATCCTGTCAGGCCACAGATGAGGAAACTGAGGCTCGTGGAAGTTAATAATCTGGGTTTCCATCTGAGAACCAAGTTGGCTGGCTTTAAAATCTTTGGCCATCCGAGCCAGATGTTCTCAGCAAGGCTGCACCTGTCTGGCCACCAAAACCCCACCTTGATGCCATTAAAAAAAAAAAAGAAAGAAAGAAAGAACCCAAAGTGGGTTTTATTCTTCTTTTTTTTTTTTTCACTTGCACAGTCAAACCTTTTGTCCGCTCTCAATGGAAGAGAAATGTCAAAGAAAAGCACTGCCGTGGCCCTTCACTTTGCCTGGCAAGCCAGTGCACAGAGAGAACAGCTGGCCCAGAATGCCCTTGAGCTTGGCCCAGGCTCCAGGCCCTCGCCGATGATGAACCTTTTGGTGAGTCAGCTGTTTCCTGGCTTGCCAGAGGAGACCTGGTCAGCTGTGTGCCAAGTGCTGTCTGTCTCGGACCACACTTGTTTTTATTCTCCTGCCTGTTGGCATGAGGTAGGGAGGGGCCACTTCGGAAGCAGGAAAACCCAAGCCGTGTGCCCTCTTGCTTCTTCCACAGGGAAGAGCCCAGACGGTGTATTCTTAGGAAATGGGCTCTCATGCAGGCTCAGAGATGAAAGGGAGAGCAGCTGGGTGGGCTAGGCCCCTCTCCTCTCAGTGTGTAAGAATAGTTGGAACTTCACTTCTCATGCTTGTTGGTGTGGGTGTGGGATTTGGAGTCAGAGTAGCTTGCTTAAAATCCTGGGTTCAGTATGATCTTGGACATGTCACTTGGCCCCAATGAGTCTCATCTGTTCAAATAAACAAGTTGGACTCTGTTCAACTTTCAGTTTAAGATTGAATTCATTGTGATATTTAGGTATCAAAACCAGTTCTGTTTAACAATTTAACATCTATAAGCTTTTACAAAGAAAAATGTATTTCAGTGTACCAACGTTTCCCCCCAACACCTCTGGGGGGTATTCTCCCTATACCATCTAAGGCTCTGGAGGGTTCAAAACTTAGTACAGTTCCTATATGTCACTGGGCACCATCAAGTCTGTAACCAGAGACAGCATGACTACTGGGGGAGCCCTTCAGCCGGGCTGGAGTCCCAAAAGTAACCCCAAAGAGAACAACCCAGGGCACTAATGTTCCATTGGTCTGGATTGTGATTCTCGGTGTCCAGTGGCTTGTTCTTCTGACTTTTAAAAATGCTGGGGCTTGTTCTGGAGGAAATCTCTCCCCTCTGAGTTCACATGGTCCGTGACTGCCGTCAAATATATGAAATCATGACAGTAAAAACCAAGGTTTTATTGTTATCCTTAAGCATAGATTCGGGCCTCAGACAAAACCCGAATGATTGTGAGTATTCTGACGAGGCTTCTTATTGGACAGATTACATCTGAGTGACAGGGAAATAATTCCATTTATATATCGCCATCTTGGTCATGAAGTTTAAAGAAAATATAGATTCATAATCTCCTATTTCCTTCGATGTCATAAAAGTTGAACAAACTTAGTTAAACCGAGTCATAATCTCGTACGTTCCTTGTGGAAACAAACCTTGTCAAATAAACTATAGGTAAACTAAATCAGATTACAAATTAAGCTATATTTAGAGTATTCATAAATAGACCGAGGAGGAATATTTATTTGTTGCCAAGGTGTCAGGAACAGTTGAAATTTTTCCTCTGGCTTCTTATGTAAGGAATGTTTAAGGCTCTCGGTCAAGTTTTAAATCCCATGGGACAGGTTTTGCTCAGGTGAGGTTAATATTAACCAGAAGGGGCACGAGGAATAAAAGGAAATCAAAAATTCCCATAATGCCCTTCCACTCATGCTCTTCTTCTAAGCTCAGACTGTGTGCTGAAGGGCAACTTCTTTTAGAACTTAGCACCCCTTTAGCAAAAGTAGTCAGGCTACCGAGGAAGCACTGGCTTGGTTGGACAGAGTTTGCTTTGGAGTAGAAGGTAAGCTCCTGGAGATCAAGACCTCTTCCATTCTGCTCTTTGTACCTGCAGCACTCTCTGCTGGGTGCTTGAGAAACAATTTAAGAAATGAACTTACAAATCACATGGTCTTTAAAGCAATTGCCGGGACCAAAAGGCTGAAGAGAAGGAAAAGATCCGAGAGGAGATAGAGATCAGGCAATTGAATGCAGGATCATCGTGGTCCAACCGGTCACTTGATATGTAAGTTGAATCCTGGACAGGTGAGGTAACTTGTGCTCCATTTCTGTCCTTGTCTTTGTCATTTTGGCCCCTCGGAATGCCTCCCCAGCCCCCAACTCCATGCCTCTTAATGAAGAAAACCAGTTAAACAACAAGAACAACAAAAAAAAAAAAAGAAGAAGAAGAGAAAAGATATTATGACAACCCCTGCCGAAGTATATGGCATTTCACCTACTTGTTCTCCCCCTGTCTATTTTATTTTCTTTTTAATTACAAAGCTGCTGGGCTTCCTGTAAGCAATCTTTTCCCTTTCACAATTGTCACTGTAATCCTGTGTCAAAATCACCATGTTGCTGGAGAGGGGTTCCTCAAATCCCTCAGCCTCTAATGTCAAGGGCTGAGGTATCTGAGATTGTTCATGGAAAAACCTGGGAGAAAGAAAGGGAAAAAGCCAAATCCAGACATAGAATTTAGAGTGGTGTTCTCTATCTTTGCACCATAGGAACTTTTCCTGCCTCAGTGTTGGGCACTCAGCCCGCCACTGGCCTGTGCTCCGCTGAGTTTCTTCTCCAAGACCCTGAGAGGCCAAGAGACTATGACCAGTGGGTATGGTGCTGACGGGACTGGGTTTGGTGAAATGACCCCATCCACCCTCACTTAGGAAACCTCCCCAGCCTCTTACCAAGAGAAGGATTTAGAGCGGCCAAATCTCTATCGAAGCCACGTGCACTGCTCCCCTTCCCTCTACCCCTCTGTTTCCCCCTCGTTACCATTTCTTCTATTGTTTAGAAAGAAGTGAGTGGTCGCCAACTCTTGGTCATACGGTCCACATCATCAGTGGCGAATGGAGAGAGGAGCTGTCTGAGAAATCAGAGAGGGAAGTGTATGATGGGAAACAGCAGGACACTGACTTCACCCTACAGGGTGGAGATCCTAAACCTGCTTTTACCTTATTTCTTATCTAGCTCTGGGTGATAAGCAGAAGTTGGAGGCTGGGAGATATGTCTCTTTGGGTGGCTAATGTGGGACTAAAAGAAAGAGAGCATTGCCATTTTAGACTCCTTTCCCAGTGCGACCTGGCTTCCCTTCCTATTGCTACCTCCCCTGGAAAAAACGAGGGGATGCCCTAGATTCTCTTCTTCCCACAGTAATCCCCATCAGCAGTGTTTTACATTACATGTAGAAGCTAATTCCCAGGGAGTTATTATCTGTCTCTTTTGGGGACATTAGTCTGTATAATACTGGTGGGAGACCGGCTGGGAAGCCTAGCTCCCTCACGCCATGCTCTCTGATTCATATTACAAATGACCAGCAAGCTCTTTATTCATTCTTGCATAGTTGGTATGTGCATTATTTTCCTGGCTCTTCTTGGTCGACTCTAGGACGGTTCACATTCATCTTCCCATGCTTCTCTATATTCCTCATGGCGGTCATTTCTCACCACTCAAGAACATTTTGTGGCATTTGTGTTCCAAGGAGTAGCTGCCCCTTTGGTTTTCCAAACTCCCAGCTTGGCCTGCCATCCCATGCTGCTCTTCTCAACCCATAAAATAGCATCCAATGTACGCACCATCTGGGACCCCTCGAGGTAAGGCATATGGGGCAAGAGCTATGAAAATGCTACATTTATGTTAAAGGTGCAAACAAAGGAAAATGCAAGTTGAAAGCCCTTTATATCATTGTAAAAGGACAATAAAACCTGGTAGATGGAGTTATCGGGGGTGTAGAGCAATTATCTATATTTGAATGAACGTTGTAAATGGGCGAGAAGCTGCCCTCAGATGGCAAACAGGTCTTTATTAGGCAGACTGAAATATCTATCGAGCACTCTATTTCAGCGAGAGCCAATGTGACATTGATGAGGTGCCAAGTGAAACTGACCAAGGCCTGTGGATTCTGAGCAGGTACGGGCATCTTGGAGGGATATTCGTAGGAAGGACGGGCTCGTTTCAGCTGGGGACTTGTGGTGGGAAAAGGCAGGCAGAAGGACTGCACCTTGCTGGGAAGCTCAGGAGTGCAAGTCTAGGCCATCACTTCAGAAGTCCAGAACCTTATACTTTGGCTTATCGTGAGATGATCAGATTTCAGGGAAAACTGGCCCTAAGACTGAGCCGGGCCAGAATTTCTTCTTTTATAGTTGTTGGTAGGCAGGACAGTCAAGCCAAAGTGTCTTCACAGGGCATTGTTCTTCTGGAGGAAATACTGGGGAAAACAAATGATCAGAAACCTCTAGTCCTATTTGAGATGGGGAAATGTAGTTAAGCTATAATGTATGATCCTACAGGAAAATTAGCTATTAGAGAGGCAGTGTTACCGAGTGGATAGAGACTAACCTCAGTCAGGAAAATCTGGGTCAAATCTTACCTTCAATGCTTATTAGCTATATGATCTTAGGCAAGTCATTTAACATCTCAGTGCCTCTCTTTTCTCATCTATAAACTGGAGATAATAGAATCTACCTCCACAGGGTAGTTGGGAAGGCCAAATTATATAATATATACATATATATATATATATATATATATATATATATATATATATATATATATATATATATAACATTAAAGTGGAATTTTAGCTGATATTTTTCTTCTTAAATTTTATTTTTAATACACATTTCTTTTTTTTTTATAATTTTTTTCACAGTATATATGCATGAGTAATTTTTTTATAACATTATCCCTTGTATTCATTTTTCCAAATTATCCCCTCCCTCCCTGTACTCCCTCCCCTTGATGACAGACAATCCCATACATTTTACATGTGTTACAATATAACCTAGATACAATCTATGTGTGTAAATCCAATTTTCTTGTTGCACATTAATTATTAGCTTCCGAAGGTATAAGTAACCTGGGTAGATAGACAGTAGTGCTAACAATTTACATTCGCTTCCCAGTGTTCCTTCTCTGGGTGTAGTTATTTCTGTCCATCATTGATCAACTGGAAGTGAGTTGGATCTTCTCTGTGTTGAAGATATCCACCTCCATCAGAATACATCCTCATACAGTATTGTTGCTGAAGTGTATAATGATCTCCTGGTTCTGCTCGTTTCACTCAGCATCAGTTGATGTCAGTCTCTCCAAGCCTCTCTGTATTCCTCCTGTTGGTCATTTCTTACAGAGCAATAATATTCCATAACCTTCATATACCATAATTTACCCAACCATTCTCCAATGGATGGACATCCATTCATCTTCCAGTTTCTGGCCACTACAAAAAGGGCTGCCACAAACATTTTGGCACATACAGGTCCCTTTCCCCTTCTCAGTAATACACATTTCTTTATGAATCATGTTGGAAGAGAAAAATCAGCACAAAAGGGGAAAAGCACAGAAGAGAAAAAATAAAAGCAAAGAAAAAAAAAGTGAACAACACACATACATGTTGATTTACATTCATTCTCTGTAGTTCTTTTTTCTGGGTGCAGATGGAATTTTCTATCCAATGTTTATTGGGATTGTCTTGAAGTTAGCTGGTGTTAATATTACTGAACTGTAATGAATGGCTTAGTGCAGTATTATCAAACTCAAATGGAAAGGGGGCCACAAACTCCTATATAAGGATTCTTGCATATCGACTTAGAAAAACGCATTTTAACATTGTGTTTTATCATAGTTTTACTTATTTTGTTCAACATTTTCCAATTACATGTTAATCTGCCCTCAGGGAGTGGAAGTGGTTGATGGCAGACTGTTTGTGGTTTAGAGAAACCTAAGACTTGTTTGAACTGATGAAGAATGAAGTGAGCAGAACCCAGAGAATACTCTATACAGTGACCACAACAATGTGAACAAAGGTAGCGGTTGGGCCAGCTAAACTTTGGACAAATATAACAGAACCTATTGGTGTCATAGATCCAGAGGTATAAATCACACCCTTCCTTTCTGTTACCAATCTATAAACATGGGAAATGGCATCACTTTTCAAACAGACCATCACAAGCACACTGTTAGGTAAGTTTCACTTAAATGTTTTGAGGAAATGTTCTTTGTAGAGGGATTGTTTGGCTATTTATAGAAAGTGTTTAACATGTCTAGACAAAACAATTTGTAAAAAGAAAAAGCAATGAATTTGAAATCAGCATCTGTACTAGAATCTTACCTATGTGCCTTACCTTTGTGACTTTTGGCAAGTCATTTAAATTCTTTGCCTCTTAGTTAGCTCCTTCCCCCCATCCCCTTCCTGTAAAAATGAATAGTTTGAGGGTCAGCTAGGTGGCGCAGTGGATAGAGCACCAGCCCTGAATTCAGGAGGATCTGAGTTCAAATCTGGTCTCAGACACTTAACACTTCCTAGCTGTGTGACCCTGGGCAGGTCACTTAACCCCATTTGCCTCAGCAAAACAAACAAACAAACAAACAAACCAAACAAAACAAATAAAAGTTTGTATTAGATGTATTCTGAGGTTCCTTTGAAAATAAATACTAAGCTTTGGCAATACCAAGACAAAAATTAAACAATCCCTCAAAAATTAAACATAAGCCCTCAAGGAGCTTATGCTCAATTAGCTGAGTTGCATCACATGGCTTACATTGCGTTTATAAATACAGAAGCAAAATCAAGGGAGAAGAATTACCCAGAATCAGAACATCGGCCCCATTGGACAACAACTGGAGA
The DNA here is from genome assembly GCF_048593235.1 of Sminthopsis crassicaudata. Classification (NCBI taxonomy): domain Eukaryota; kingdom Metazoa; phylum Chordata; class Mammalia; order Dasyuromorphia; family Dasyuridae; genus Sminthopsis; species Sminthopsis crassicaudata. The sequence goes on along the minus strand of NC_133623.1, from coordinate 8,347,162 downwards.
TACCCAGCAGCTGTCCCCAAGCTGTCCTTTTCTGATATTCCAAGCTGCTCTCCTTAACATCCTCAGCACCATTCTCTCCTCTCCCCCCCACCCCGTTCCCAGCACTTTACAATGTTACATTATATATTTTGAGTTTACAGAGATCCCATTTTAGAGGATGTATCTGTACTTCAGGGAGTTCTTCTATCAAGTGCATCACCACAATGTGTGTGAGTTCCAGAAATGTCCAGGCAAAGAAAACTGACCTTCTGAGACCTCAGCCTGCTTGACCACTGCCCAGAGGCTCTTGGGAAAATGCAGACTCACTGCAGAAATAAGAAAGCCAGTCTTTTGAAAGGAAATAATAACAATGACATTTTTCACCTCAGAAACTATGATATAAACAATACAACAGCCACCACCAATATCACCTCTCCCCCCCCAAAAAAATAAAGAACGAATCAAAGTAGGCAGAGGGGAAGAGGTTTGCTAGAGTTGGTAAAAGGGCACTCGCTTTCTGCCCCAGCCCTCCCCAGTCCTAGAGAAAAGTTGAATAAATGGCACTCCATAATCCAGTGGGCTGTGGAATCACTGAAGTGAGCACTCCTTCCAGTGATGCACCCTATATCTTTCCATTCCTACTGTACTGGATTTGACTTGGTCATATCCTCCAATCGAAAGGATTAAAATTGAGAATCGCCCCAAAGACAATGAATAAAGGAACATCCGGTAGCTGTCAAGTGGCTGCAACACATTAGAAATGAGAAATAAAGCAGAAGTGATGTAAATGATGTGGTCAGAGAAACAGCTGTTTGAAAAGGAAGAAGGCCTAGTCACATGGCATGAGCTGAGATGGTCAGAGAACAGTTTGTCTGCTTCATTGGTATATACATGATGTAAAGAAAATGAAGGGAAAACTTCCCTCTGCATTAGGTGAACCCTTCAGGACGTAGGCCTTACTGTCTCTAGGGGAAGAAGGAAGACACAAATACAAATAACTATAATGCACAGCTCCATTGTCATTGTTCGGTCGTTTTTCAGATGTGTCTGACTCTCCATGACCCCCTGGGAGATCCAGGCGTGGTTGGCCATTTCCTTTTCTAGCTCATTTTCTAGATGAGGAAACTGTGGCGAACAAGGTAAAGTGACTTGTTCAGGGTCATATGGCTAAGGAAGCATCTGAGGCCAGATTTGAACCTGTGGAGATGAGTCTTCTTGCTTTCAGGCTCAGCACTCTATCCACTATTCCACTTGCCCCAACAGCATGATATAATAAATGCATTGCAGACATAGAGACTAAACACTGTGTAAAAAAGCTTGTGGAAATTGATACGGGGAAGGAAGAAGGCGGCCCTGAATACTCAGAGCCAAATTATGGTTATGAGATCCTGCTTAAAGGGAAGAGTCGGCCCTCTCCAGAGGAAGCAGCTTTTTATACTTCAAGGAACAATGGCACGCTCAATTGGTGCCATCTGGAGTGGGATCATTCTGTAGTAAGAGAGGAGGAAGAGAAGCCTTGCAGTGGTTGCCAATGCCCCATCGAATGGTTTAGCAGTAAACTTTGACTAAGCAATAGAGAGATCTTCCAGGGGATCGTATCTGGGGTGTGCTAGAGAGCCTCTTGAGACATGCTAGACATGACGAATACTACCCTCTTCTGGCGATTCACTTAGGAACAAATGATGCTGCCTGAAGGAACCTTGAAAGCATCGTTAGGGATTATGAAGTCCTAGGCAAGAAACTGAAAACCTCAGGGACACAGGTGGTGTTTTCATCTCCGCTGCTGACTGAAGATAGGGGCCACAGAAAAGAGAAGGAAAATGGGAAGGGAACAGCTGGTTAAGAACTTGGTGTCTGAAAATGAAATTGGGAGTTGTGGAAAACAGCTTAAAATAAAGCAAAATCGACTGCTGGGCTAATGGGGAGGAAAGCTGTATTTGCCAGAAGGCTTTGAATCCCATCAAAAGAGCCTAAAAATGAAAGGGAGGAAGGAGAGAGACAATGATATCCTAGAGTATATAGGGTGGCTATAAAACCAGATACAGGGGACAACAGCAGGTATAAGAAGAAGCCTATCAATAGATAGGACAAGTAATTCAGAAGAGAACCTCTTCAAGGAAGGAGCCCGAACTCATGGTCTCGGCTGTTTCCTTCTACCCAAATGCACCAAGTGGATATCAAGGGAGGGATACTGGAGATCTGACTGCGTAATAGTTATCACTGACACTTTGCATGATGAGATTCGTTCCTGAAATATGACTAGATGGATCCACCTTATTTAAGAGAAACAAAATATAGAAAGTTGCGTGTTTGAAAGATGTACTCGCCGATGATTGAGGCCACATCTTGGGATTTAGAGAGCCATCTGCACCCAGAGAGAGAGGACTGTGGGAACTGAGTGGGGATCACAACACAGCATTTTCACTCTTTTTGTTGTTTCTTGGTTTTTGTTTTCTTTCTTATTATTTTTTTTCTTTTTGGTCTGATTTTTCTTGTGCAGCAAGATCATTGTAGAAAAAGTGTATACATCAAACAGAAGATATACTCAGATATGGAAGTCCAGGAGCTGGATGAAAGGTTGCTAATAAGTCTTTGAATTGAATGATAATCCCATCTTCCAAAAGATAAAAAAAAAAAAACAATGAATTGTGACTCCCAAATTTCAGAATATTCAGCTGTTGCTGAAATGAAAACGATCAGAATTTGTCATAGCTAGCCAAATTCTGCCTCCTATACTAGATTTAGGGGGGAACAGCTTTCAAAGGGTTTTCAGAGAAAGTATATATAGATGTTCATGTCCACAAATTTTAAAAAACGACACATCCTAGTAGATATGAGTCAAAATAACTTGAGGATATTTGAAGGTGAGAATTGAATCCTCAGAGGTCGCTTCTTTATTTCACCTAATTTTATTTCCTCCAATTACATACAAAGATTGTCTTCAACATTCATTTTTGTAAGATTTTGTAAGATTTTTGGATTTTTCTCTGCCTTCCTCCCCCCCTCCTTCACATTCCCCTCCCTAAGAGAGCAAGAAATCTGATATCAGTTATACATGTACAATCATTTAAAACATATTTCCATATTAGTCATGTTGTGAAAGAAAAAGCAGAACAAAAGGGAAAACCCCAAGAAAGAAAGAAAAATGAAAATTGTATGATACTTTGATACCAATTCCGTCTCCATAGTTCTTTCTCTGGATGAGCATGGCATTTTCCATCAACTCTATTGGAATTGGCTTGGATCGCCGCGTTGCTGAGAAAAGCCAAATCTGTCACAGTCGATCATCACACAATGTAGCTGTTACTGCGGACAATGTTCTCCCGGTTCTGCTCTTGTCACTCAGCATCAGTTCAGGTAAGTCTTTGCCAGCTTTTCTGAAATCAACGTACTCATTCTTTCTTGTAGAACAATAATATTCAATCACATTCCTATCCCATCACTTATTCAGCCATTCCCCAGCTGTATGAGCATCCCCTCAGTTTCCAGTTCCTCGCCACTACAAAAAGGGCTGCCACAAACATTTTTGCACGTGTCCCTTTCCCTCAGAGGTCACTTCTGAATGACAGAAAACTATATGCAAAAGCTGAAGATATTAGGGCAATTTTTCTGGGCTTTAGCGGGGCCCACCTTTGGCTGGTCCCATCCCTCAGGATCCAACTTCCAGAATGTAGGTCTCATTCAGAGTCAAAGCCTTTACTAGAGTGACGATTTCCATTAAGTATTTGACTGTAAAACTTTAAAAATAAAACAAAAAAGATAACCCACAATACACTGGGGTCTTGAGAAAGGTAAAAGAGGAGTGAGGTGGGGAGGAGGATGAGTAAAAATTGGACAAAATATTTTTTTTGGTGATAAATCCACTGTACCCTGCCCTGGTCACACTGCTGAGAAAGTTCTGTGGTCAGTTCAGTGGAGGGTGACTAGGATGTGAAGATGCTCATAAATCGTAACATTAGGTTACAGACTATCTAAAAGATGAACAAGAGAGCTTATTTAACTTGCTGATGTTGCTGGTGAGGGGGTGAGCCCTTGATTAGGGCTCTTCTTCAACTGATAAAGGATTCACATCTGGGTCAGAGGCCTGGGTGCCTGGGGATCCCATCGCACTTCATAGAACACAAGTGATTTATCTCAGAGTCCAGTGATTTGATTGGTTCATCTCTCTCCAGCCTGTACTTACTTCCTGTTGTCTTGTCGTATCTGTCCATTGGATCCAGATGATTCTGGAGGGGAAAGTGAGGCTGGTGACCTTGGCCAGCCTTCCCATGCTTCAATCCCCCTCACTTGCATATCCCGACAGCACGTCCCCAACACCAGGGTCCTCTTGGAGAACGAAGGACAAAGAACTGTTTACTTATCTCTATGGGACTTTCTCTTCTATGATAGAAACTCCTTCCCCCTGGAAGCTCACTCAACCCAGGACTGCTAGTCACACTGGAAGTTCCCTTTCTTCCTATCTCCCCACCCCCGCCTTCAGATTGGCTGGTCCCTTCCAGGACTTTGAGTTTAGGGAGCAGGCCCAGGGCTAAGCTATCTTCATCCTTCTGCTGAGAGCACTAATGAGTCACCTCCATAGGAGCTTCTTTACCATCCATCCCCTCAGTGTCACATCCCTTCTTCCTCCTTCCCCCTTTTATCTCCCTTTTAGATATCATATTCTCCCATATTTATGCATCATATTCCTCCATTAGAATGTTCCTTAAGAGCAGGAACTGTCTCTGCTTCTGTATCTGTTCCTAGTGCTTAACACAGTACTAGCCACATAGTAAAGCTCAATAAGAGGAAGCCAGGTGGTCCAATACACAGAACTGGAGCACTGGAGTAAGAAAGATCTGAGTTCCAACGTGACCTCAGAACATTTCTCGTCTGTGTGATCCCCTCGTAAATCACTTAACCCCTATATATCTCAGTTCATCATCTGTAAAATCACCAGAAAAAGAAAAAAAATTGAAAATCAGCCCAGCATCTTTGGCGAGAAAACCCCATGGATCAAAGTCTGTGGGGTCATGTAGAGTTGGACAGGACTGAAAAACGAGGGTTAATAAATGCTCATTGATGACTGACTCAGTCTGGCTGCTGTGGTGAATTGGAGCCTCTCCTTTGTACCGGACCTGTTGAAGGAGAGTCCAATTTCTATCTGAGAGCCAAACTAAGAGCAGCCCCAGATGTTGGTATGGACACACACCAAGGTTCTCCATGCCCTCTTTTAGAAATAGTAAAAAAAAAAAAAAAAAAAAAAAAAAAGCATTGTTTTTCAGTGTCTTTGTCAAAAGTGGTTGATCTAATGTAAGTAGAAAACCTTGTCCTTGTGTAATTAGGAGCAGAGCCCTCTTTCCCCTGGCTGGCTTAAATAGTTTTTCCAAAAATCCTTCTCTAGAGTGTTCTGAAATGTGTTCAGGCTGTTCTGTTTGATGAATTAAACACTCCCCTAAACCTCGGACTTGGTTTCACCTTTTTACTTTCAAAAATATTTTTATTTTACATTGACTAGATTTCCTCCAGAGCCCTCCCTTACTGTCTTCCAGAGTACCATCCTTTATCACAATGAATTTTTTTAAAAAGTGGAAAGAATAAAAGAAAAGAGAAAAGGAAGAGAAAAAATCCACAGAAAGAAAGAGGAAAAAATAATCAGCAAAACTGATATAAGCACATAGAAAACCTTGTTTCGTCTTGATTATGGGATTTTGCCTTTGTTTCCAAAGCCTGTAAACCAGGAATTAAAAAGGCCCACCTCAGATTTTTTCAGAAACAGGGTGGATTTCTCTCTCTGGAGGCAGAGATGTTTGGGATTAAAATTTGCTTAATCAATTTGTCTCTGACAGGCTTGTTTATGAAAATAGAGAATCCTGTTTAATCCCTAAGAGGTAGGAAAGCTTGTGCATCTGTACAGCTTTCTCCCAGGGAGCAATTTATGGAGGGTAATCTTGGAGAAGTAGGGATAGAACCATCCTGACAGTGCAAAGGTTCTCAACTCCACACCTGAGAAATGTCACCCCAGGGGAGGATGGGAGAAGTCAAAGTCCCCATGGGAGTATGATAAGGCTATATTATGGATGCAAATTCATTATATCCACATGCATTGTTATCTGAAGTGCTTACATGGAAACTAGAGACATTTTGTACCCACAAAATGGAAATAAGAACCCTATCCTGAGGCCCCTGCTCTTAATTGCACAAGGACAAGGTTCCCCAAAGGGAACTGAGTCAAGAGGGGGAGGGTATCAAATGAGTGAGACTGTTTGGGAGCAGCTTTCCAAAATTGAAACTTGTCTCGGTTAAGTCTCCAGCTTCGAACACTGGGCTGCAGATTACGTGAGGATCCGGTTGAAGGAACTGGAGGGATTTTGCCTCAGAGAGGAGAAGTCTTAGTTCAGGGATTTCACTAATCTTTGATATTTGAAGAGTGGAAGAGGAATCATAATCGTTCTTTTTGGCGGCAATGGGGGAAAGTTACAAAGAAACAAATTTATGCTGGATGGCAGTCAGCCATTAGGATGTCCATTAGAGTCTTTCTGACGTTGTCTGCAGGTAGAAGCTGAAATGAGCACTTTTTCAACTTGGAAAAGCCTGTGATCCTGTTGATGGGAACTCGAAATCAGCTTAACTCTCAGGAATTGCTAAAATGAGCCCATCCTGTCCCTATTATTAATCATTATCAGGTCAATTCTCCTAGACTGTCCGGTTAGCATAGAATGATGAGAAACCAGAGTTCATCCAGCCTTCCTTCTTTAATGCTTCAATTCCTGAGATTGTCTTATTATATCTTTAGGTAACCAAACTCCTTCATGATTCCTACCCCCCTTATTCCCTAGATCACCTGCCCCGGCTCTCCATTCCCTGAGACCCTTAAAAAGTCATTTTCCCCCAAGAAACAAGCTGTTTAATCACTTAACTCTGCCTTGCTTAGTCGTGGTTAAGGCCGTGAGCTATTTCACATAATAAATGGCAAACCTTTATAACTTGTGATGGATGTCTATGTCATAATTGTTCCATGTAGCTAACCACTATGCTCTCCCAAATCTATTTCATATTATCACTTCACATGGTGTCTTGCTTTTTCACTTCACTGTGAAATCGATTCTTTAGATTTTTTTTAACAACACTTTCTAATAAGCAACATTTTGGATACCTCCAAAAAACAGATCTTGGACTGGAGCTAAAGTCTTATTTAAAGGTCATCCAGTCCATTCTCCTCATCTCACAGATGAGGAAACAGTTCAGGAGAAAGGACCTGGGTTACCCAACAATGATGAAGCCTAAGAAAGGGTGTTGTCATTCTGCTTCCAAATTCTTGAAGACCACATAATTTGTCAGGTGTTAACACCTTAAAAAAAATCAAACCTGGATCCTTCCTAGTAACTTACTTTAAGCAACCAATTAATCCACCTTTACCTCATGGAGTATCTACTTTGGTCCAAAGCACATCCAGAGATGCTGAGGAATGGGGTGAGTGACTGAAGGAAGAATCCTGGCCTCAAGTAGTTATTGTGGTATTTTTATTTGGCTGTGATCTTTTTTTCTGTTCTTAAGTGAATCTAATCTTGAAGATGTATGAAAATCGCTCCCTGGGTAGGGATTGTATTGCCTAAAATAAAAATTATATTTTATGCCTAAAATTGTATTGGCTCCCCCATGTGTTTTTTCTGTCGGTATTTGCTCAGGTCCAACCAGTTTTTCTGAAATAATCTTCTTTAGTGACATTTTCACTTTATCGAATAGCAGATGAAGTAGTTGGAAGCCAAATATGGTGCCTCTGTGTTCATCAGTGAAGATAGATCCCAAAGAATGTCGGCTTTGGAGTCGGTTTAAATCCCAGGTCCATTGCTTATTAGCCATATGACCTGGGCAAATCAGTTAACCTCTCAGGATCTTAGTTTCCTCATCTACAAAATGAAAGGATTGGACTAGGTGACTTAGAATTCTTGCAGCTGTAATCTGGGCTCCTGTGAGTCAGTTTGATCCCTTCCTCTTCCAGTTATATCGTTGTTTTTTTCTTTTTTTCTACCCATCCTTCATTTCATCTTTATTTTTTTTAATAGTTTTTATTTACCAGATATATGCATAGGTAATCTTCCAGTTATATCTAAACGCTCTTGGGAGGATACTGTTTAGTTAGCTTTCTGGAGAGCCCTCTCCAGGTTCATCTTTGGGAGGTGATGTTGCTTTTAATGATCCTTTTTCCTCTGGAATGTACTGCAAATTAACTCGTACTCTAAATCAGTGTTGTCTCTGAATTGTGTGTCAATCCAACTGGCAAGAAGAAAAGCATCTGCAGGCTCTGTGTTTTCTTGGCTCTCTGGCCTCCTAGCTATAGCAAACTGTTTTATATTTGTTAGACTTCTCTTAAGAAATGGTGATCCAAAGAGTGTTCCAAATCACTATTGATCAAAGAAATGCAAATTAAGACCACTCTGAGATACCACTACACACCTGTCAGATTGGCTAAGATGACAGGAACAAATAATGATAAATGTTGGAGGGGATGTGGGGAAATTGGGACACTGATACATTGCTGGTGGAGTTGCGAAAGAATCCAGCCATTCTGGAGAGCAATCTGGAATTATGCCCAAAAAGTTATCAAACTGTGCATACCCTTTGACCCAGCAGCGCTACTACTAGGATTATATCCCAAAGAAATACTAAAGAGCGGAAAGAGACATATATGTGCCAAAATGTTTGTGGCAGCTCTTTTTGTTGTAGCTAGAAACTGGAAGATGAATGGATGTCCATCAGTTGGAGAATGGTTGGGTAAATTATGGTATATGAAGGGTATGGAATATTATTGCTCTGTAAGAAATGACCAGCAGGAGGAATACAGAGAGGCCTGGAGAGACTTAAATCAACTGATGCTGAGTGAAATGAGCAGAACCAGAAGATCATTATACACTTCAACAACGATACTGTATGAGGATGTATTCTGATGGAAGTGGAAATCTTCAACATAAAGAAGATCCAACTCACTTCCAGTTGATCAATGATGGACAGAGGTAGCTACACCCAGAGAAGAAACACTGGGAGGGGAATGAAAATTGTTAGCACTAATATCTGTCTGCCCAGGTTGCATGTACCTTCGGATTCTAATGTTTATTGTGCAACAAGAAAATGATATTCGCACACATGTATTGTACCTAGACTATATTGTAACACATGTAAAATGTATGGGATTGCCTGTCGTCGGGGGGAGGGAATAGAGGGAGGGGGGGTAATTTGGAAAAATGAATACAAGGGATAATATTATAAAAAATATATATAATAAAAAATTATTAATTAAAAAAAAAAAGAAATGGTGATCCTAGTCTGTGTCTTGACTTCTATCCAGTTCTTTTGCTCAGAATCAAAATTGCTGAGCACAAAACCCTGTCCCAAAAATCAATTCTTGTATGACTGCATCGAATTCAAGAGTTTCTTTAAATTGGGCTCCTGGGAATCTTAATGGTTCTCAGTGTTATCTCCTTACAGTTATGCTTTTTTCCTCGTAATTTTGTGATTGAGGCCTTTGCTGTAACAGGTTAATGGTGTGACTATACTCAGAGAGCTGAATCGGAAATGATTTGTATGTTGGTCATTTCCCATCTGTGAAGATAGAGTCCATTTTGGGGTAATTATTCATGGCCAGTACCATCACACACCCAACTTTCTTCTTGAAGTATTCACCATAGGCAGGTGTCAGGTCTCTGAATAATTCACGTCAAATGGTCTCTTACATTTCTTCATCTTGAACCATATCTTTCTTCCTTAAAAAATGGGTCGTTATTTTAAAAAGTTGCTGTCCCTTCCCATAAATCTCCTCATCACCCACAGAACTCTCCCTTGTGACCAAAAAGTATACCAGAACAAAATCACCCACTGCTTCAAAGGCCTGGATGTGTCTGACGAAGCCACCTCGGTATTCTACCCCTCTTTCCTGAGATATGGGATGAAGTCTCATTATCAGTCCTTGAAAGTCCTAGATGGTCAGTGCAATAACCAGAGTCTCAAGCCTTTCATTGTTTTCTATTACCTTATCGTGGTCAATGTGTAGATTGTTCTCCTGGCTTGGTTTCCTTTGCCTTACTTTCCAAGTCTTCTGGCTTCTTCACAAGTTGTTTTCGTTACATTCACATATCACAGTTTGACAATAGATGGCCAGAACCAGGACTCGGGCTGGGCCAATGAGGCTTTTTCCCAGGGTAACAGACCCATCTGGGAGCAGGCTTCCTCCCCCAGTCTTCCCTTTTCTCCCTGTGTCTTAGCTTCAAGGGATTCTAGAGTCTCCGTCTTCATTTTCTCCCCCTCCTGCCCTAGGGATGACTTGTCTTGTCTTCTTGTGGAGTCTCATACTTCTAAGATATATACAGCATCTGTGACTTCCTCCTTCCAAAAGGCCTTCAAATAAAACAAGAAGGGCATCTTCTCTGAAGAAGACGGGTGTGAGGGTCTCCTGGAGCAGGTCAGAACTGCCCTCCCTCATGTCCCTGGGTAGGAAAGAGGGGCCTGGGCTCAAGTGTGTGTTGCTGGAGTGCCAAGTCCTGCAGTGCGGTCACTTCTGTTTTCCATTGAGTTTTCCTGAGTTGCTAAAGAGTCTGCTTTAAATTAGAAAAATGATGCCGGCTCAAATGCTTTCCAGCTTAAGCAAGTGCCCTTCTTTGGGGCTGGCCAGACCTAGAGAAACAACTTTCTTTGAAGTTGTTCTGTAGCTGTAACTTGTATGAAGCAGGCAATGGTTTGGCCTGTAGGTGGACAATGCTGCCATCTGCTGCTGAATGAGGTCACAATCAAGAACCATCCTAGGAATCTGATCTAGAAGTGATTTGAGGGATCCAGTCCATTTTTTTTTTCATTTTACAGAAGAAGAAACTGAGACCCAGAGCCGTCAGAACCACAATTACAGAAGAGAAAAGGCTCCGAGACAATTAGAGTGAATGGGACAGGAATTTTTATTGACTCATTCAATTGAGCTTGAGTCCAATGAATAAGGGGAGTGAAAAGCCCCTGGACCATCCCATACAACCTCGGGTGAAAGGGCTGCAGCTATTTAGCTCAGAGAGAAGATTCAGTGAGGGCAGGAGAGTATATAGTTCAAATACTTGAAGTCCTCTTACTGTTTGCCAATGGCAACTGGAGGAGCTGCAGGGGAGAAGGAAGCGTGGGTCAGATGTCATTAAAAATTCATCACAAAGAGAGCTGTCCACAGATAAAATGGCCTGCCTGGAGAAGGAGGCACTGTCTCTCACTGGAGGCCTTCAAGTACATGTTAGGTGATGAGTTGTTGGAGAGGAGATTCTTGTGCAGGGATGAATTGGATTTGGTGGTGCTCTGAGATCTGGGGAGTCTGTAACTTTAATTATGTGAGAAGTCTTGTAATTATTGCCAAAGTTTTTTTTTGCTTTGAGGAAAAACTTCTCGTCACTAGGGTTGAAACTTAAAAACAGGCCATGCAATTATGCTTGGTAAAGGTTTTGGGTATTCATATATATACATACATATATTCCATATATCCATATTTTGATATACAGAGACATTTGGTATTCAAATAATACATTATGGAAATAGATCAGAAGCAATAGGGCTTTGGAATCATGAGGACCAGGGCTCATGGATTGACTCTGTTACACACTTGTCCATATGACCCTAGATAAGTCACTCTTAGAGAAGACACAAGAGAATCTAGATAAGAATTGTATCAAATGGGCAGACATGGAGAGGTGGCCATCATCATCAGTGGAGGCAATGCTTACTGTGAGAAGATCACTGATTCACTTCATTTTGGTTTCGGTTTTTAATACTTTATCTCCCTATACCACCCATGATGGTACAGTGCAGAGTGTCTGGCCTGGAATCAGGAAGACTCATCTCCCTGAATTCAGATGTGATCACAGACACTTCCTTGCTGGGTGACCCCGGGCAAATCACTTCACCCTGCTCATCTCAGTTTCCTCATCTGTCACATGAGCCGGAGAAGGAAACAGCCAGCCATTCCGGGATCTCTACCAAGAAAACCCCCAATGGGGTCACCAAGAATCAGACACAACTGAAAACAACTGAACGACAACAACATCCCATCCAGGCTGGCCACTCATAGGCCCAACTTCATTGTTGATCAGTTTGGATGTTCTGACCTGCTCCATTCACTCCTCCTTAGGCGCTTAATGGCCTCTCACTCCTGACAGTTCACCCAAGATGCTGAACTTTGGGCCAACAACTAAAAAAAAAAGCAGTGGGGCAGGGACACTACTGGCTGTGGGGACTTATGGGAGGGTAGAAGTATTGGTTTGGGATTATAGGGAGAACAGAAGGAGGATCTGAAGCTAAAGGCACCATTCCCCCCACCCCCACCCCCAAGCCCAGCCAGGATTAGATGTGATTGCCTGAAGAATATTTTTTTAAAAAAGAGCTCTCAAAGAAGAAAGAACTCAATCACAAAAAATTACTATAGGAAGAAAGACAGGGGTTCATCTTGAGAAGAGAATACCGAACTTAAAAAAAGCCCTTCCTACTCCCAATAAATAATGGCAAAGGGTTACCTGCCCAAAAAGAATTCCTAGAAAAGCTTTAAAAAAGACTTGAAAACTTAAATGAGAGAGGCTGAGGAAAAATTTAAAAAGATAAGAACAATCCAAGGAAAACAAGATTAATGTAGAGACAGTCAACCAACTAAAAGGAGATTCAGAATCTTAAAGAAGAAAATGTCCTTGAAAACAAGAATTGGGCAAAGGGAAGCCAACAAAGTTATAAGAGGCCAAGAAATAATAAAACAAAATGTAAAGAATAAAAAAATCAAAGAGAATGTGAGACATCTCATAAGAAAAACAATGGATCTGGACAACAGATCAAGAAGAGAAAACATAAGAATAATTGGACTACATGAAAACTATGACCAAAAAAGGAATCTTAATATAATACAAAAAGAAAATTATTAAAGAAGATTTTCACAAAGTATTGGAACAAGAAAGGAAAGTAGAAATGGAAAAAAATCACCAATAATCATCTGAAAGTTATCCTATGAAGAAATCCTACAGGAAACATCATAGCTTAATTCTGAAACCTTGAGATCAAGGAGAAAATATTACAAGTAGAAAAAAAATTCAAATACAATAGAGCCACAATTAAAATTGCACAAGAATTAGCAGCAGCTACATTAAAAGACCACAGGTCTTGGAACACTGTATATCAAACAGCCAAAGAACTATGATTGTGGCCCAAAATATCATACTCTGAAAAATTAAATATAATCCTGAATGAAAAAAGGATTTTCAATGAATTGTCAGACTTTCAGGATTTTGTTGCAAAAAAATAATTTTTAAAATTGACATATAAGATCCAAGAGAAATTTCAGATAAATATCAATAAATAATTTCAAGGGATTCAATAAGGACAAACTTTATGCTTTATATGTGGAAATATAAAACATATGTCCGAGATTGTCAATTAGCAAGTGGGTAGTTCAAAAGAAAGATTGGGGTAGAGCTGAGTGTCATGTGATTCTAAAAAGCAAAACTGGGTAAGAAAAAAGTTTTAAAAGTGATTTGATTAGGAGGTGCAAGAGCAAAAATTGGCACAGAAATCAGATGGGGGAGGAGGGCGGGGAGTTCAGGAATCCCACTCACATCCGTAATGTCTTAAAGAAAGAATAATAGATATATATCTTGAAGGATATAAAAGTTTTCTAAATTTATTGAGAAATAATCAGGGTAAGAAATTGGACAAAGCAGGGGGCAGCTAGGTGGTGCAGTGGATAGAGCACTGGCCTTGAATTCAGGAGGACCCAAGTTCAAATCTGGTCTCAGGCACTTAACACTTCCTAGCTGTGTGACCCTGGGCAAGTCACTTAACCCCAGCCTCAGGAAAAACTAAACAGAAATTGGACAAATCGGGTATAGAAGGGAGGGTAGATTAATGGGAATTGGATAAGGTGTCTAGATTAACAGCAGTGGGGATGAAGAGGGAGGGAAAACATGGGGGGAGAGAATAAGGGATTGATCCTGAGGGAAGGTGGGTAGAGTAAGTAGGGACAAGGCAAGATAGCAGATAGAAGGAAAGCAAAGGAGTCAGCAAGGATAGGAAGTAAGAGATATACACAAACATAATAATAATGTAGAATTTATTAGACACAAAGTAAGGGTAGTAATCATTGATCTCAGACAAAGTTAAAGTTCCAAAAGATTCAATCAAAAGAGAAAAATTAAGGAAACTATGCTGTATGTCAGCCATATTAATATTATTTTCGACTATTCAAAACTACATAGATAAAATTGGAATATTGCTGTGGTATACTAAATGAGGAGTTGGCAGATTAGAAAAAAAAATACATATCTGTAAATATATCCACACTTAACTATAGTCTACTTGGGGGAGTAGGGGAGAGAAAAGAAAGAATAAAATAAAAAATGCATAGCAGAGAACAAAAGAAAACTACAAAGATGCATATACACTTTCTCAAAATGGAAATATATTTTTTCATATTTTGAATCCTCTCTTATGTTCTGCTATACACATGACAATTTTTTTTCTATTTTGTCTTTTGCATTTATGTGTAAAAACAATATTTAACATTCATTTTTAATTTTTTTCTTTTTTTCTATTTTGTATTTAAGTTTTAACTAAATAAATGCATAAAAAAGAAGAGGGTGATTACCAGGGTCAAAGGCCACAGGAAGGTCAAAAAGAATGAGCGAAAAAAGGCTATTGAATGTGGCAACTGCAAGACCATTGGTGACTTGGAGAAAACTGTTTCAGTTGTAACTGGAGAGTTAAGATGAGAGAGGAGAGGAAATGGAGGCAACAATATAGACAGCTTTGTCGAAGAGTGTAGCCACAAAAGGGACAGAAGTGGAACAAAAGCTAACAGGGATAAAAGAATCAGGAGATGATTTTTTGAGGTTGGAAGAGACATGGGCATGTGTGTAGGCTGTAGGCAATGAGCCATCCTACAGAGAGAGAGGTTAAACATAAGTAAGCGAGTGAGTGGGGATGACAGAGGAGGAAATCTGCTAGTGAAGATGGATGATGCAATAACAATAATAATGTATTTATATGTCAAAATTTGGTCAAGTAACCACCAACATATTTTTCTACTTTTTTGTCATCACAGTAGTACCAGAAGAATAACGCTCAAAAAGTTATCAAACTATGCATTCCCTTTGACCTGGCAGTGTTTCTACTGGGTTATATCCCAAAGAGATCTTAAAGGAGGGAAAGGGATCCACATGAGCAAAAATGTTAGTGGCCGCCCTTTTTGTAGTGGCCAGAAACTGGAAACTGAGTGGATGCCCATCAGTTGGAGATTGGCTGAACAAATTATAGCATATGAATGTTATGGAATATTATTGTTCTATAAAAAAAAGATCAGCAGAATGATTTCAGAGAGGCCTGGAGACACTTACATGGACTGATGCTTAGTGAGATGAGCAGAACCAGGAGATCATCGTATATGGCAACAATAAGACTATAGGATGATCAATTGTGATGGATGTGGCTCTTTCCAACAATGACATGATTCAGGCCAGTTCCAATGATCTTGTGATGAAGAGAGCCATCTACACTCAGAGAGAGGGCTGTGGGAACTGAGTGTGGATCACAACAGAGCATTTTCACTCTTTTTGTTTTTGTTCACTTGCATTTTGTTTTCTTATTTACTTTCTTTTTTTTTAAATCTGATTTTTCTTGTCCACCAAGAGAATTGTATAAATATGTTTACGCATGTTGAATTTAACATATATTTTAACATGTTTAACTTATATTGGATTGCTTGCCATCTAGGGGAGGGGGTGGTGGGAAAGAGAGGAAAATCTGAAACACAAGGCTATGCAAGGGACAATTTTTTTTAAATATTCACAATCTTTAATTTTACTTCTAAGTCCTCTCTCAAGTCTGCTCCCAGAATAGAGCGAAAAAGAATGGATAGATTAATGCAAGACCATCACCACTACTGGAAACACCTCAAGGACTGATTGCTGCTGAGGGTAGGTCAGTAATGTGATGACCTTTATATGAATAGGATGATTTTTTTATTATAGCTTTTTATTTACAAAACATATGCATGGGTAATTTTTCAACATTGACTGCAAAGGTCAATGTTGAAAAATTATCTGTGCATATGTTTTTAAAAATATTTTAATAGTTTTTATTTACTAGATATATGTATGGGTAATTTTACATTGACAATTGCCAAACTTTTTGTTCTAATTTTTCCCCTCCTTAACCCATCCCAACGGGAACATATACATTGGGTACAGTTATCAATGGGGTTGGTACAATGTCACCCCAGGGACACCTGGGAAACATGGGACTCTGTTTCCCAAATTTTGGAGTACCTTTAATCTAATAGATCATTGACCAGTTGCCAGTTGTAGTTGGAGGAAGGAGCAAAGTTTATGGAAATGTCAGTATGTCACCTTTGGTGGGGGAGGCCCCCTAGGGACGAGAGACCAACAATATTGCTCTTTTACAGACATATTTTCAAGGGAACAACCTGCTCTAAAGGGTCATTATTGGATCTGTGGTTTAACTGCCTATACTCACCTACCTCTTAATTGGACAGGGATTTGTTATGTTGGACTAAGGCCAAAATTTTCTTTCTTCCTGAACAGGCAAACCAATATTTAGGGATTCAGTTGTACAATGGTTTGGGAAAAGGGAAATGGAGTTAGATACCTCCATTACTCAGACCGGAGACATAAATGGTTGGGGTGAGGCCTGGCCTCCAGAAAGAATAGTTAAAGAGTATGGGCCGGCCACCTGGGCTCAAGATGGAAGTTGGGGATATAGAACCCCAATATATATGTTGAACAGGATAATTAGGCGTCAAGCAGTTGCAGAGATTATTGCCAATCAGACGGCTGAGGCACTAGATCTTTTGGTTGATGAAGCTACTGAAACCAGAGAGGTTATTTTAGAACACAGACTTGTGTTGGGTTATTTGTTGGCTGAGGAAGGGGGAGTTTGTGCTAAACTAAATTTATCAACATGTTGTATAAAGACTGATGACATGGAAATCTAGTAAGAGAGATCACTAAGAACATTAGGAAACTTGCTCGTGTTTCCTGTACGGATGTGGACCTCACTGTTCAATACTTCTTGGTGGTCCTGGTTTGGGAAGCTGGTGGAAGCAGCTCCTTTGGTTTGGCCTTATAGCCCTTAGTGGTGTTACATTACTCCCTATCTGCATCCCTTGTTTGATCAGATTAATAACCAGAATTGTCCAAAACTCATCATCTGGAATGATCAGGGTGGAAGAGAAAGCTGTTAGATGGATGCTGTTAAAAGGGCAAGGGTGGAGCCGGTGGCCCAAGGCCAACAGGAACCAGAAGGAAGTGAGGAATTCATAGGGAATGTGAAGTTATGTTACAAAAATTTGAAGAGATCTCAGTGTACAAATAAGAGGAGGGACTGAATGAGATGAGGTGAGATCTTTCAAGGCAGTTGTGAAAATCGAGTAAGGCTTCTTCTACTTCAGAGTGTGAGTAGGCCTGAAGGACTCTGAACATGGAGTCAAGGGCATAATCGGGTCTCCTTCCTGCTACCCTCCCATGACACAATTTCCTCCTTATTTCAGTCAAATATGGGCAACTACGTACTTATTGGTCAAGTTCAATTTCGTGGGTAGATCTCGAGTTTAGAATGTAAGACTCAGCCAATGAGGATGAGGGTCAGTGGTGGGAGGAGGCATTTGCTTTAGGGATTAAAGGTGCTGTCCTGCCCACAGGAGGCGCTTCCTCTCTTCCATTGTCCGCTTGAAGGGTGGGACGCCCTTCCCTCGAAAATGTACAATAAACTTTGCTTTATTCTAGGAAAAAAAAATAATAATAACAATTTTCCCCTCCTTCCCCCCCAGATGGCAGGTTGACCAATACATGTTACATATGTTAAAGTATAAATTAAATACAATATATGTATACATGTCCAGACAGTTGTTTTGCTGAACAAAAAGAATCAGACTTTGAAACAGTGTACCATTAGCCTGTGAAGGAAATCCAAAATGCAGGTGGACAAAAACAGAGGAATTGGGAATTCTATGTAGTGGTTCGTAGTCATCTCCCAGAGTTCTTTCCCTGGGTGTAGTATCTTTTTTTCCACTTTTATTTAGTATTTTATTTTTCGCACTTATATTAAAAACAGTTTTTGACATTCATTTTTAAAAATTTGACTTCCAGATTCTCTCTCTTTCTCCCTCCTACAAGGCAAACACTTCAATATGGGTTGCCCATGTGTAATTGTGCAAAACATTTCCGTAATAGTCATGTTGTAAAAGAAAACTTAGACCAAAAAATGCTCAAGAAAACCTTGAAAAAGTCTGCTTCTATCTGAATTCAGACTCCTCCATCAGTTCTTTCTCTGGGTACGAGAAGCATTTTTCAGCACAAGTCCCTCAGAGTTGTTTTGGATCATTCTATTGCTGAGAATAATTATATCATTCACAGCTTTTAACCTTACAATATTACCTTTTCTTTGCACACAGTATGTCACTTTGCATTAGCTCATGGAAGTCTGAGTCTTTCTGAGAGCATCCTGCTCATTGTGTCTTATAGCACAATAGTATTCCGTCATATTCCCATATTACATTTTATTCAGCCATTCCCCAATTGATGACCATCCTCCCAATTTCCAGTTTTTTCCTCCAGAAAAAAGATGTTATGAATGTTTTGTGCTTTTCTTTTTTTTTTTTTTTTCTCTTTTGGGCTCTAGACCTAGTAGTGCTATGGCTAGTATACTGCATGGCTTTTTAACCTTTGGGGCAATTGCTCTACAGAATGGTTAAATCAGTTCACAATTCCACCAACAATGCACTATCTCAGGTTTTTTTCCATAAGTCCTCCACCGTTTTTTCATTTTCTTTTTCTGTTCTATTAGCCAATCTAATAGGTCCTGTCCTCCACCAAGTAACGACCCTCATAATTTGAAACGATCACTTATGAACTGTTCACAGGATTAGATAACAGCCATCTTGTCTTGTATTTGTGGCCTTGTCAGGCCTTAAAAATGATCGTATTGGAATCCACTTTACCCGTCCCTTCCCATTATGATTTGTCTACCTTTCCTGCATCAGGAGGAGGTCTCTTGCCCCAGAAACTTTCCAATTTGCAAACTGTATTCCTCACTCTGAAAACGATTAATGGACTGCTACTTGATCTCTAAAACCTAAAACCTGTAAAACCAAGAGAGCAAAATTTGGTTACTACTTCTAACAACCTCTCCTGCTTCTCATATCCCCTTCATCTTCTACTTTTCTATATAAATTTCTATACCCATCTCGAATGTGTATGTTATTTCCTCTTTGAGCCAATTCCTAAAGAAATACATAGTGATAGAGATATCCATTTTAGAGGAGCTTCATTAGTTAGGCTGCTTTCATTCTGGCCAATCATCTGGCACCTCCATTGGGTCTGTGGGGTCTCCAGTCATCAGGAATGCTTGAAAGAATGGGATACTTAAAACTTCCCCTTCCTAAATTCTCTGAAGAGCCCTAGTATTCACTCCCTCTCCCCTCTTCCTGTTTCCCTCCACTGTAAAATCTTTTTCTTGCCTCTTTTATGGCAGAAAATTTAGACCATTCCACCTTTCCCTTTTTCTTTCTCCCAGTACATTCCTCTTTCACCCCTCAATTTGATTTTTTAGCTCTCATCTCCTTTATATTCAACTCATACCTGTACCCTCTGCCTAAATATACTCCTTTTAACTGCCCTAATAAATGAGAAAGTTCTTAGGAGTTATAAGTATTAATTTCTCATATAGGAATGTAAATACTTTCATCTTCTTAAGGCCAGGATGATTTCCCTTTCCTGTTTACTTTTGTATGCTTCTCTAGAGTCTTGTATTTGAAAATCTAATTTTCTACTCAGCTCTGGTCTTTTCCTCAAGAATGCTCGAAAGTCCTTTATTTCATTAAATAGCCATTTCCCCCCTGAAGGCTTATACTCAGTTTTGTTGTGTAGGTGATGTTATCGTGGCTCCATTCTCTCTGGAATATCATATTCTAAGGTATGCAGTGATCCTTTAATGTAGAAGTTGCTAAATTTTCTGTTATTCCAATTGTGGTTCCACAATACTTGAATTGTTTCTGGCTTGCCATATTTTCTGGGAACTCTGGAATTTGGCTGTAATATTCATGGGAGTTTTTGAGATCGCTTTTAGAAGGTGATCAGGTGGGGGCAGCTTGGTGGGGCAGTGGATAGAGCACCAGTCCTGAAGTCAGGAGGATGCGAGTTCAAATCTTGCCTCAGCTACTTAACACTTCCTAGTTGTGTGACCCTGAGCTAGTCATTTAACCCTAATTACCTCAACAAAAGCAGAAAGTGATCAGTGGATTCTTTCAATTCTATTTTACCTTCTGGTTCTAAAATATCAGGTCAGTTGTCCTTAATTTCTTGAAAGATGATGTCTAGGCACTTTTTTTGATCATGACTTTCAAACAGTCCAATAATTTTTAAGTTATCTCTTCTGGATCTACTTTTCATGTCATTTTTTTTTCCAGTGAGATATTTCACATTTTCTTCTATTTTATTATTTTGTTTTGTTTTGTTTGTTTCCTGATTGCTGATGACACCACCAGCTTCCATTTGCTCAATTCAAATTTTTAAGGAATTATTTTTTCAGTGAGTTTTTGTACTTCCTTTTCCATTTGGCCAATTCTCCAATTTAAGGAAGTTTTTTTTTTCCTTTAGTGAATTTTTGTGCTTCTCTTTCCATTTGGCCAGTGGTGGTTTTTAAGGCATTCTTCTCCTCATTGGCTTTTTGGACTTCCTTTAACATTTGGCCTAGTCTCTTTTTAAGGTGTTATTTTCTTCAGTATTTTTTTTTTTGTATCTCCTTTACTACGGTGTTGGCTTGTTTTTCATGATTTTCTTGCATCATTCTCATTTTTCTCTGCAGTTTTTTCTCTGCTTTTCTTCATTTTCAAAATCTTTTTTGAGCTCTTCCGTGGCCTGAGACAGGTTCATATTTTACTGAAGGCTTTGGATGTAGGAGTTTGATTTTGTTATTTTCTGAATATGTGTTTTGATCTTTCTTGTCACCACAATAACATTCTATAGTTAGACTATTTTTTCTCTTATTTACTAATTTTTCCAATCCATTATTTGACTTTTAACTTATTGTTAAAGTGGGGCTCTGTTTCCAGATTGGAGAGTACAACGTCCCAATCTTCAGGGGTTTTGTGCGGCTATTTTCAGAGCTCCTTCTAGGGATCTGTAAGTTTTCAATTCTTCCAAGATGGTATGATTTAAGAAGAGGTGTTTCCTAATCCCTTGACCTGTGCTCTGCTTTATGAAGGACCACAAGCACTCTTTTCTTCCCTGGAACTGTGAGGAGGATCCCTGTTCCACTGTGGCCACGGGCTCTGGTGTGCTAGAACCTCTCCTCACCAGGGACAACCACCCCAGATTGGAACCTAGATCCAAGTATGGGGAAAGCTGCAGAATTCTACCTTAATGCTAGCAAATACACCCCTGTTATCTCTAGTTGTTTGACTTCCTTACCACCTGTGGGCTGAGAACCCCAAAAGCTGCCACTTGTGGATTCATTGGCTCCCAAGGCCTACCCCTGATTTTCTGGGGCTGGGGTTGTGCGGATTCCCCCTGCATTGGACTGCACTCCACTCTCACCCTGGTGCAACAAACCTTTCCTGCAACTTCTAAGTTGTGTTGGGCTCAAAAATTGTTTCTCTCCACCTTTTGAGGGGTTTTGCTACTCTAGTTTGTTTAGAGTCATTATTTAAAGATATTTGGGGGGCAGCTAGGTGGCGCAGTGGATGGAGCACCAGCCCTGAAGTCAGGAGGACCTGAGTTCAAATTTGACCTCAGATACTTAACACTTCCTAGCTGTGTGACTGTGGGTAAGTCACTTAATCTCAATTGCCTCAGCAAAAAAAAGAAAGAAAGAAAGAAAGAAAGAAAGAAAGAAAGAAAGAAAGAAAGAAAGAAAGAAAGAAAGAAAGAAAGAAAGAAAGAAAGAAAGAAAGAAAGAAAGAAAGAAAGAAAGAAAGAAAGAAAGAAAGAAAGAAAGAAAGGGAGGGAGAGAGGAAGGGAGAGAGGAAGGAAGAAAGGGAGGAAGGAAGGAAAGAAAGAAAAAAGGAAAAGAAAAAAAAAAGGTATTTGGAAGGATTTGGAGAAAAACTCAGGCGAGTCCCTGCCTTTACTCCATCTTCAACTAGTAAATATCTAAGACTGGATTCAAACTGTGGCCTTTCTGACTTCAGGTCTAGCTTTCTAATCATTACACCACTGAAGCCAATTCTACAATGAGTTTTTTCAACTTTTCTAGCACGATAGTTACAAAGTGATACCTCAGAAGTATTTCAATTTATATTTTTCTGATAGTGATTCTGAACATTTTCTCTAGGAATTGAATTTCTCTGGAAAATTATTTGTTAATATGTTCCCCCAGACTTGTTGGGGGGACCATATAAGATGTTTTTCACACAAGGCTTTGCAAATGTGGGTGTCACTTAAGATTACCCATTGTTTCTTTGCCATAGTGGCCCTCCAGATCTCTTGCCTTGCTTCTAGCCTGGCCCCCACAAAAAGCCACTCTTGGGGAAATATGGCCTGGAAGCTGCTTCTGCTGGGACTGCAGCCCCTGCCGCCTTCTCAGCAACTACAGAGAGGAACACCAAGAAAGGAAACCTGAGTCCTCAACTCTGTCAAATGCTTCACCAGCCCAAACTGTGGTCATTTTATCAGTCAAAAGTTATGAAGGAAGAGGCCTGGCCATTCACTTTGCTGCTGGATCCTAAGGCTCAGGAAATGTTTCCATGCAATTTGCTGAAAACTTGTGTCTTTCCCCCATCAGAATGTGGACACCAGAAAGTGAGTCACTTTTCTCTTTGTATCCTCAGTGCTTGGACAATCCTCAGCACATATAATACACTTAATAAATGCTCTTTTTTTCACGAATTTGCTTTGTCTATTGGGAAATGGCACTTAATTTTCCAGCTTTATATTCATTTACAAAGCCTTTGGTTGTTGGACTGTGGATTTTATGTAATGCAAAGAGCTTTCCCTAAATCTCTCCCTTTTCTTCTGATTCTGATTGAATTTTTTTCCAGTGTTAGGTTATATTTTTTCTTACAATAAAACACCATACATATTTTATTATTTTTTATGTTATTACTGATATTTTGTTTTTAGATCACCTAAATTTTCCCCTATTACCCATTTCCTTTCTTTACCAGAGAGCCATCTTGTATAACAACAATTTTTAAATGAAAAAAAGAAAGAGAAGGATGAAAGAAAAAAGATGATTCT